>NC_042971.1:1183159-1273159 GCF_901001165.1 Salmo trutta | reverse complement strand
GTCTGTGTGTGTGTGTCTGTGTGTGTGTGTCTGTGTGTGTCCAGTGTGTGTGTGTGTGTGTGTGTGTGTGTGTGTGTGTTTGTGTGTCCAGTGTGTGTCCATTTTGTGTCCAGTGTGTGTGTATCCAGTGTGTGTGTGTCCTGTGTGTTTGTGTGTGTGTGTGTGTGTGTGTGTGTGTGTGTGTGTGTGTGTGTGTGTGTGTGTGTCTGTGGCCAGTGTGCGTGTGTGTGTCTGTATCCAGTGTGTGTGTGTCTAGTTTGTGTGTGTGTGTGTGTGTGTGTGTGTGTCCAGTGTATTATTTCAGGGACACTGAAGAGCAGAGAGGATTCATAATAAACCCTAAACCCTGGATAGAGGGGCTCAGTGAATGTGGTGGTGAATGTGTACAGGTGGGTCAGTGTGTCAGAGGAGGCTCTATAGAAGGACAGAGTGCCGGCTGGCCAGTCCAGATACACTCCTACTCTGTGGGAGCTGGAGGAGGGGACGTCTATGGTAGTGGGATTATTATTGTGCCTGGCAGAGTAACTGGTGTCAGAGCAGAACAGACACCAGGACTTGTCATTCCATCCAAGACCACAGTCATCACCCCCTCCAGTCAGACCCTCTCTACACAGAACCTGGTACTGGTTGGTGAATCTGTCTGGATGGTTAGGATATGGTTGGACTTGGTCTGTAAAGGTCACCTTTCTGTTCCCTTCAGACAGAGAGAGGTGTGTGTGTGCTGTGTTTGGGTCCAGTGTGAGCTGACAGGAATCTGGGAGAAGAGCAGAGACCAATGAGGGGAGTCAGAACAATAAGTTAAGTCAGATACTGTATCTACCCTGTCTTTGATTAGAGCACAGCAGAGATCAAATCAGAGAAATATGAGGAGTCAGATAGATACCCAGTCTTTGATTAGATCTACTATTGCTATATATTTCTAGAGGGATTGTTAGGAGTGTCAGTAAAAAGAGACTGTTAGTTACTTCACAATAAAGAGACTCACATTGTAACAACTGTTCTCTGGTCTTGGGCTCTGGAGGCAGAACAACCTCCACTATATTCACTACAGACACACAAACACATTGACAGAGAGAGGGAATGTTATCATCATACCATATTCCACATGTATATGACTAGTAGGGAACTTTCAATGGTCTAAAGTTGATGTTCTTATTGTTTTCAACACACCTGTGGTGGAGATCTTGGTCCATTCTCCTTTAAGGAAGTCTTCTAGTTTCTCTCTCAGTTCAGACACAGTCTTACTCACATCTCCAAAGTACTGAAGAGGACGGACAACGATGCTGGGTAAGTCTGAAGATACACTGATACTGGAGAGAGACTGATAACTCTGGAGAGAGAGAGACAGAGACAGAGAGAGAGAGGGACAGAGAGAGACAGAGAGAGAGACAGAGACAGAGAGAGACAGGGAGAGAGAGAGAGAGAGAGAGGGAGAGAGAGAGAGAGGAGGGACAGAGAGAGAGAGAGAGAGGGGGACAGAGAGAGAGAGGGACAGAGAGAGGGGGACAGAGAGAGAGAGAGGGACAGAGAGAGAGAGAGGGACAGAAAGAGAGAGACAGGGGGACAGAGAGAGAGAGAGAGGGACAGAGAGAGAGAGAGGGACAGAGAGAGAGAGAGGGACAGACAGGACAACATAATGATTGAGATGAATAGTTTCACATGAAGTTAATTTCATATCACATGTAACAAGACAGTTTAGTTACCTGGAGGAAATGGATGTGATCCTCTGTGTGTGAGAGCTGCTCCAGCTCAGTGCTTCTTTTCCTCAGCTCAGCTATCTCCTGCTTCAGTTGCTCCAGGACTCCTTCAGCTTCACTCACTTGATCCTTCTCTTGGGCTCTGATCAGCTCCTTCACCTCAGAGCTCCTTCTCTCAATGGAGCGGATCAGCTCAGTAAAGATCTGATCACTGTCCTCCACTGCTGCCTGTGCAGAGCGCTGTTAAGAGAGAGAGAGAGAGAGAGAGAGAGAGAGGGACAGAGAGAGAGAGAGAGGGACAGAGAGAGAGGGACAGAGAGAGAGAGAGAGGGACAGAGAGAGAGAGACAGAGAGAGAGAGAGGGACAGAGAGAGGGACAGAGAGAGGGACAGAGAGAGGGAGAGAGAGAGGGACAGAGAGAGAGAGAGGGACAGAGAGAGAGAGGGACAGAGAGAGAGAGAGAGAGAGAGAGAGACAGAGAGATAACAGTTAGTTAATAGTATCTCTACTTGCAAATTCATCTTCTGCACATCTATCACTCCAGTGTTTAATTGCTAAATTGTAATTATTTCGCCACCACGGCCTATTTATTAACTTACCTCCTTTATCTTACCTCATTTGCACAACTGTATATAGACTTTTCTATTGTGTTATTGACTGTACGTTTGTTTTACTCCAAGTGTAACTCTGTGTTGTTGTTTGTGTCACACTGCTTTGCTTTATCTTGGCCAGGTCGCAGTTGTAAATGAGAACTTGTTCTCAACTAGCCCACCTGGTTAAATAAAGGACTTGTTCTCAACTAGCCTACCTGGTTAAATAAAGGACTTGTTCTCAACTAGCCCACCTGGTTAAATAAAGGTTTCATTAAAAAGTGTGGCAATAACTTAACTTTTCATTATTTAGACAGACAGTTAAATGCTAAGTACTATACATAGGTTATATTAAAAAAAATAACAATAGAACCTATTTAGTACTATAATGGTATTTACTAACATAATATTATTACTATAATAGTTTCTAAACGTGTTCTAGGCTACCCTACCCTAGAATTAGGGTTCAGGATAAAACAGGTTATACGTAGGGTTAGAGTTTCTGTACAGCACTTTGTGACATCTGCTGATGTAAAAAGGACTTTATAAATACATTTGATTGATTGTTAGGTTCAGGGTATTTAAAGAGATAAACTGTATGGGTTTATATCTCTCTTGCTCCTCCCTGTGGTCTTCTGTGGGAACTACATACCTCATTCACCACACTTGATAGGCTCATAATCTGAGGTAGCAACTGAGTCAGAGCTACAAATCAATGATCTCCACCAATCCATTAGGTTTCCAACTCAGTGGACCTGCGCAGCATTCTCTCTATTTGATGCCTACGAACCAACAGATTTCAACGATTATCATATTACCCAGCAGCCATTTAGAAACAAATAAAAAAGGTTATTTCTTTTTTTTTCTTTCTTCTGACTGTTTAAATCGGACATATCTTGAAAAAGAGAACAGGGACATGCGATTTGTTAAGAATTTACACCTTTTTATATATAAAAAATATATATATACAGTTAACCATGACCAGAACATGTTTAACGTTTGAAGGCTTTGCGCCAACCATCGCTGTACGCCACTACAATCTTTAACCAGGTGAACAGTGAGCTTCCTCACCAAGTAGCTGTAACCTAGTTAATAATAAGTTACCTGAGGTAAACCTACAAGGATAGTTAATAATAAGTTACCTGAGGTAAACCTACAAGGATAGTTAATAATAGGTTACCTGAGGTAAACCTACAAGGATAGTTAATAATAAGTTACCTGAGGTAAACCTACAAGGTTAGTTAATAATAAGTTACCTGAGGTAAACCTACAAGGATAGTTAATAATAAGTTACCTGAGGTAAACCTACAAGGTTAGTTAATAATAAGTTACCTGAGGTAAACCTACAAGGATAATTAATAATAAGTTACCTGAGGTAAACCTACAAGGTTAGTTAATAATAAGTTACCTGAGGTAAACCTACAAGGTTAGTTAATAATAAGTTACCTGAGGTAAACCTACCAGGATAGTTAATAATAAGTTACCTGAGGTAAACCTACAAGGATAGTTAATATAAGTTACCTGAGGTAAACCTACAAGGATAGTTAATAATAAGTTACCTGAGGTAAACCTACAAGGATAGTTAATAATAAGTTACCTGAGGTAAACCTACAAGGATAGTTAATAATAAGTTACCTGAGGTAAACCTACAAGGATAGTTAATAATAAGTTACCTGAGGTAAACCTACAAGGTTAGTTAATAATAAGTTACCTGAGGTAAACCTACAAGGATAGTTAATAATAAGTTACCTGAGGTAAACCTACAAGGATAGTTAATAATAAGTTACCTGAGGTAAACCTACAAGGATAGTTAATAATAAGTTACCTGAGGTAAACCTACAAGGATAGTTAATAATAAGTTACCTGAGGTAAACCTACAAGGATAGTTAATAATAAGTTACCTGAGGTAAACCTACAAGGTTAGTTAATAATAAGTTACCTGAGGTAAACCTACAAGGATAGTTAATAATAAGTTACCTGAGGTAAACCTACAAGGATAGTTAATAAGTTACCTGAGGTAAACCTACAAGGATAGTTAATAAGTTACCTGAGGTAAACCTACAAGGTTAGTTAATAATAAGTTACCTGAGGTAAACCTACAAGGATAGTTAATAATAAGTTACCTGAGGTAAACCTACAAGGTAGTTAATAATAAGTTACCTGAGGTAAACCTACAAGGATAGTTAATAATAAGTTACCTGAGGTAAACCTACAAGGATAGTTAATAATAAGTTACCTGAGGTAAACCTACAAGGATAGTTAATAATAAGTTACCTGAGGTAAACCTACAAGGTTAGTTAATAATAAGTTACCTGAGGTAAACCTACAAGGATAGTAATAACCTGAGTAAACCTACAAGGATAGTTAATATAAGTTACCTGAGGTAAACCTACAAGGATAGTTAATAATAAGTTACCTGAGGTAACCTACAAGGATAGTTAATAATAAGTTACCTGAGGTAAACCTACAAGGATAGTTAATAATAAGTTACCTGAGGTAAACCTACAAGGATAGTTAATAATAAGTTACCTGAGGTAAACCTACAAGGTTAGTTAATAATAAGTTACCTGAGGTAAACCTACAAGGTTAGTTAATAATAAGTTACCTGAGGTAAACCTACAAGGATTTTAATAAGTTACCTGAGGTAAACCTACAAGGATAGTTAATAATAAGTTACCTGAGGTAAACCTACAAGGATAGTTAATTAAGTTACCTGAGGTAAACCTACAAGGATAGTTAATAATAAGTTACCTGAGGTAAACCTACAAGGTTAGTTAATAATAAGTTACCTGAGGTAAACCTACAAGGATAGTTAATAATAAGTTACCTGAGGTAAACCTACAAGGATAGTTAATAATAAGTTACCTGAGGTAACCTACAAGGATAGTTAATAATAAGTTACCTGAGGTAAACCTACAAGGTTAGTTAATAATAAGTTACCTGAGGTAAACCTACAAGGATAGTTAATATAAGTTACCTGAGGTAAACCTACAAGGTTAGTTAATAATAAGTTACCTGAGGTAAACCTACAAGGTTAGTTAATAATAAGTTACCTGAGGTAAACCTACAAGGATAGTTAATAATAAGTTACCTGAGGTAAACCGTAATAATAAGTTACCTGAGGTAAACCTACAAGGTTAACGCGGGCTGGAAGAGAATTACTTCAAAACCACAGCAAACAGCTGATTGGACATATAGTAATATTATATATATAATATTATATCACTGGGCTCCTCTGTGCTGACAAACCCTGTGTACCACCCCTCCCCTGTTTAACCTTGAATTTCGTTCAGAAAAACACTTCCACATTTAGCAAAACGAACCAACTCTTAACGGATCTGTTCGGTGGTAATAAACGGAGGCAGATTAGACACCACTACTCTTGTCGAAATCAGCACCAACACAACCCCTCACATAAATCATACTGGTAACTAGCCGGGTAACAAGACTCACCTTTTACATTACCACAACCTACGCCTTGTTCATTCTGGATACAGAGTGTATATGTTCCTCTCCCACCTGTTCACCGACCAGGATCAATAATTCCTCCACACCATTCTGGATACAGAGTGTATATGTTCCTCTCCCACCTGTTTACCGACCAGGATCAATAATTCCTCCACACCATTCTGGATACAGAGTGTATATGTTCCCACCTGTTCACCGACCAGGATCAATAATTCCTCCACACCATTCTGGATACAGAGTGTATATGTTCCTCTCCCACCTGTTCACCGACCAGGATCAATAATTCCTCCACACCATTCTGGATACAGAGTGTATATGTTCCCACCTGTTCACCGACCAGGATCAATAATTCCTCCACACCATTCTGGATACAGAGTGTATATGTTCCCACCTGTTCACCGACCAGGATCAATAATTCCTCCACACCATTCTCCACAACGCACCTGAAGAGACAGCGTTTCTTCTCCACTCGGTTGAGGACATCAAACTACCCAACTCCCTCCTCAACTCTAACCGATAAACAGCGGAAACCAGTAAACAAACCCTCCCACCATGAGAAAATACATTTGGAAAATAGGCAAAAGAATAGCTGCACTCTTCACGAACGACAAAACCTCACGTTACCAACTTCTTCTTCTTCTATGGTATAATGGAGGTCCTCAAACCAACGTTAAAGGAGCATGGCGCCTCCTACTGTGCTGGAGTGTGTTCAATCACGGTTTACAACATTTCTAAATCCTCCTACCTAACTCAGTACTTCTGAGAAAATAAAAAAGAGTCCTAGTAACTTCTAATAGACCCTCCCCCATCCCCCAAATCCCTTCCAAACCCCCCCAACCCCGTCCAACCTCAATGACCCTACACTTCAATCTTTCCCTCTCTTCAACATCCTTACAACACTATAACAACACATGCTCCACCGTTTCATTGACAACACCCTCCAGACACAAACCATTCACATGCTGCCAACCAGATGGAAGGACCAGTTCAATGTACAATGTCCTAAACACAATCGAGGAAACACCACCTCTTCCTTCCTAATCTGACCTTTGAACCTTGGTCCACCGACCTTTCATTGGAGGGCATATAAATGCCGTCCCTTGTGCTCAGAGTCCCATCTCTTCTGCCACACATCTATCAAAATGGCTCTGATCTCACATTTGTCCTCACCTCTACCCAGTGGAACATTAATATATATTATATCTTGTTTTAAAGTTATTTTACCTAACTAGACTACAATTTCATTCCATTCCGCACCTGAATGTGCTGGGACCCAGCAGAATCTCACTACTAGACCCATTCTCTCAATTCTCCATAATAACATTAATACCTCCAATAGTAGGTCACTCCTAATAGATTTACCAGATGATAAACTATTCAATACAGACAGAGAATCTGAGGATACTATAACTCTAACAGGTTGTACGTCCTCCACCCACTGGAGGACAACTATTATCACCAACAGTTCAACTGAGGACACTGACAGTTCATCTGTTAGTCTTCTACATATCTGCACATCACATTCAGGAAGGTAAACACCTGCTCCTGTGTGCCCACTATCTGGGCCCTTGGATCCATCTGTGAAAAGAGGTAAAAAAGCATAACAACTTCTACCAATGTAATTGTCAACCAGTTTCCCTTCATCATTGACTTCTGACCCAATCTTTCCTTTTGTCTACCAAGGTTAGATCAACAACAGGATCTGGGAGTAACCATGGAGGAACATCCCCTATCACCACAGAAAGGGCCAACCTCCAACTCCCTGAAACCACTCTCATCAGCAAGCTTTCCAACTGTCCAACCAAAACCACTGCCTTGTCTACTAGTATATTCCCAACAGTCATCTAGAACAGTAGCAGTGGGATGCTCAACCTCACAGCCTTTCAACCCAATAAGATAATGACAATTTATTACGTCGTATATCCAAAGGCATCTCACCTGCCTCAACTGGACTATAATATAAATCCATGATATTTTGTGATACAAAATGGGAAAAGGGGAAATTATGATAATACTAAAAAACACCCTTCTAACTAACACTACACTCATTAAAACCCACTACCCCATTCCACTACTTTGACCCTATCTGCTCCTGCACCAGGCCAACTAACCCTACACTCATTAAAACCCACTACCCCATTCCACTACTTTGACCCTATCTGCTCCTGCACCAGGCCAAGTAACCCTACACTCATTAAAACCCACTACCCCATTCCACTACTTTGACCCTATCTGCTCCTGCACCAGGCCAACTAACCCTACACTCATTAAAACCCACTACCCCCATTCCACTACTTTGACCCTATCTGCTCCTGCACCAGGCCAACTAACCCTACACTCATTAAAAACCCACTACCCCATTCCACTACTTTGACCCTATCTGCTCCTGCACCAGGCCAACTAACCCTACACTCATTAAAACCCACTACCCCATTCCACTACTTTGACCCTATCTGCTCCTGCACCAGGCCAACTAACCCTACACTCATTAAAACCCACTACCCCATTCCACTACTTTGACCCTATCTGCTCCTGCACCAGGCCAACTAACCCTACACTCATTAAAACCCACTACCCCATTCCACTACTTTGACCCTATCTGCTCCTGCACCAGGCCAACTAACCCTACACTCATTAAAACCCACTACCCCCCATTCCACTACTTTGACCCTATCTGCTCCTGCACCAGGCCAACTAACCCTACACTCATTAAAACCCACTACCCCATTCCACTACTTTGACCCTATCTGCTCCTGCACCAGGCCAACTAACCCTACACTCATTAAAACCCACTACCCCATTCCACTACTTTGACCCTATCTGCTCCTGCACCAGGCCAACTAACCCTACACTCATTAAAACCCACAACCCCCATTCCACTACTTTGACCCTATCTGCTCCTGCACCAGGCCAACTAACCCTACACTCATTAAAACCCACTACCCCATTCCACTACTTTGACCCTATCTGCTCCTGCACCAGGCCAACTAACCCTACACTCATTAAAACCCACTACCCCATTCCACTACTTTGACCCTATCTGCTCCTGCACCATGCCAACTAACCCTACACTCATTAAAACCCACTACTTTGACCCTATCTGCTCCTGCACCAGGCCAACTAACCCTACACTCATTAAAAACCCACTACTTTGACCCTATCTGCTCCTGCACCAGGCCAACTAACCCTACACTCATTAAAACCCACTACCCCATTCCACTACTTTGACCCTATCTGCTCCTGCACCAGGCCAACTAACCCTACACTCATTAAAACCCACTACCCCATTCCACTACTTTGACCCTATCTGCTCCTGCACCAGGCCAACTAACCCTACACTCATTAAAACCCACTACCCCATTCCACTACTTTGACCCTATCTTCTCCTGCACCAGGCCAACTAACCCTACACTCATTAAAACCCACTACCCCCATTCCACTACTTTGACCCTATCTGCTCCTGCACCAGGCCAACTAACCCTACACTCATTAAAACCCACTACCCCCATTCCACTACTTTGACCCTATCTGCTCCTGCACCAGGCCAACTAACCCTACACTCATTAAAACCCACTACCCCCATTCCACTACTTTGACCCTATCTGCTCCTGCACCAGGCCAACTAACCCTACACTCATTAAAACACACTACCCCCATTCCACTACTTTGACCCTATCTGCTCCTGCACCAGGCCAACTAACCCTACACTCATTAAAACCCACTACCCCCATTCCACTACTTTGACCCTATCTGCTCCTGCACCAGGCCAACTAACCCTACACTCATTAAAACCCACTACCCCCATTCCACTACTTTGACCCTATCTGCTCCTGCACCAGGCCAACTAACCCTACACTCATTAAAACCCACTACCCCATTCCACTACTTTGACCCTATCTGCTCCTGCACCAGGCCAACTAACCCTACACTCATTAACACCCACTACCCCATTCCACTACTTTGACCCTATCTGCTCCTGCACCAGGCCAACTAACCCTACACTCATTAAAACCCACTACCCCATTCCACTACTTTGACCCTATCTGCTCCTGCACCAGGCCAACTAACCCTACACTCATTAAAACCCACTACCCCATTCCACTACTTTGACCCTATCTGCTCCTGCACCAGGCCAACTAACCCTACACTCATTAAAACCCACTACCCCATTCCACTACTTTGACCCTATCTGCTCCTGCACCAGGCCAACTAACCCTACACTCATTAAAACCCACTACCCCATTCCACTACTTTGACCCTATCTGCTCCTGCACCAGGCCAACTAACCCTACACTCATTAAAACCCACTACCCCCATTCCACTACTTTGACCCTATCTGCTCCTGCACCAGGCCAACTAACCCTACACTCATTAAAACCCACTACCCCATTCCACTACTTTGACCCTATCTGCTCCTGCACCAGGCCAACTAACCCTACACTCATTATAAACCCACTACCCCATTCCACTACTTTGACCCTATCTGCTCCTGCACCAGGCCAACTAACCCTACTCTCATTAAAACCCACTACCCTATTCCACTACTTTGACCCTATCTGCTCCTGCACCAGGCCAACTAACCCTACACTCATTAAAACCCACTACCCCATTCCACTACTTTGACCCTATCTGCTCCTGCACCAGGCCAACTAACCCTACACTCATTAAAACCCACTACCCCCCATTCCACTACTTTGACCCTATCTGCTCCTGCACCAGGCCAACTAACCCTACACTCATTAAAACCCACTACCCCATTCCACTACTTTGACCCTATCTGCTCCTGCACCAGGCCAACTAACCCTACACTCATTAAAACCCACTACCCCATTCCACTACTTTGACCCTATCTGCTCCTGCACCAGGCCAACTAACCCTACACTCATTAAAACCCACTACCCCATTCCACTACTTTGACCCTATCTGCTCCTGCACCAGGCCAACTAACCCTACACTCATTAAATCCCACTACCCCATTCCACTACTTTGACCCTATCTGCTCCTGCACCAGGCCAACTAACCCTACACTCATTAAAACCCACTACCCCATTCCACTACTTTGACCCTATCTGCTCCTGCACCAGGCCAACTAACCCTACACTCATTAAAACCCACTACCCCATTCCACTACTTTGACCCTATCTGCTCCTGCACCAGGCCAACTAACCCTACACTCATTAAAACCCACTACCCCATTCCACTACTTTGACCCTATCTGCTCCTGCACCAGGCCAACTAACCCTACACTCATTAAAACCCACTACCCCATTCCACTACTTTGACCCTATCTGCTCCTGCACCAGGCCAACTAACCCTACACTCATTAAAACCCACTACCCCATTCCACTACTTTGACCCTATCTGCTCCTGCACCAGGCCAACTAACCCTACACTCATTAAAACCCACTACCCCCATTCCACTACTTTGACCCTATCTGCTCCTGCACCAGGCCAACGGCCTGGGAGGACGGGACACCACCACTCAACACACCCTGGAACTCTTCTGAAGTCAAATCTAGTATGACCAAATACTTCTCTGCAGCTGCCACCAAAACACATTTTCTTTCTGTGATTTCCATTCCATTTCTGCGGTACAGTTGATAACCATTTGCTATGAACACTAAGAAGCCAACCTTACTGAAGCATATATCACTGGTTGGCCCATCCCTCTGTGCTGTCACAGATCTACTACTCACAGGGATCCTCTCAGGATCCCTCAGCCTTGACCCATCCTCCTCTACTTTCTTCACTGCCTCAGCAGTGACAACCTGTTCCCAACAGTGGGGTCAGTGGGATTGGATAGGGGCCTCTCTCTCTCTCTCTCTCTCTCTCTCTCTCTCTCTCTCTCTCTCCTCTCTCTCTCTCTCTCTCTCTCTCTCTCTCTCTCTCTCTCTCTCTCTCTCTCTCTCTCTCTCTCTCTCTCTCTCTCTCTCTCTCTCTCTCTCTCTCTCTCTCTCTCTCTCTCTCTCTCTCTCTCTCTCTCTCTCTCTCTGACTGGAGGAGACAGGTGAAATGGTGTGTCTCCTCTGGTCAACAATACTCACCTTGAAAGACTCCACAGCCTGTTGGAGCTCCTTCAGCTCCTTCTCTCTCTCCTGGGATCTCTGCTGGACCTTCTGTTGACTCATCCCCAGCTGCCTCTGTGGAGAATCACTCTTCAATGAGCTATCAAGCTTTATTAGTCCAGTAGATCAATAGTATAGTAATGTGACATAGGGCCCATAGAGAGGAAGGTCTAAAAAATGGATGGTCCATTTACTAAATTATATTTATTTGTTGCTATGTGAATGATTATAGTTTTTATGGTAGGACTACATGTATCAACAGGTTGAGACTGAACTTTGGACTCATAAAAGGCCATTCAGAATGATAATATTGTTTGACATTATAAAATGGTGATACATCTGGAGAATCTGGGTTGACATATCAATATACTCAAGGTTTGTGTTCATATTTGTTCTGCTGAGGATCCATTTCATTTCAATGATCTCATATTCAAACAGCCTTAGTTCCTACTGTATCTTTAATTCTTTGTTTATCAGACAGTCACCAACAAGTTGTTCTGGTCTTACCTGTTTCTCAGTCCTCTCTGCTGCAGCTGACACTGTATCATGGCCTTTATGTTCATCCATTGTACACAGATAACAGATACACTGCTGATCGGTACGACAGTAAACCTCCAGCAGTTTGTCATGATGAGAGCAGATCTTCTCCTGTAGTTGTGCGGTGGTTTTGACCAGCTTGTGCTTCTTTAAAGCAGGAGATTCGTAGTGAGATTGGAGGTGAGTCTCACAGTAAGAGGCCAGACACACCAGACAGGACATGAGGGATTTCTGCTTTCTGGTCCCAGTGCAGAAATCACACGCCACATCTCTAGGTCCAGCATAGCACAGAGCAGGAGGGGGAGCAGCCTGGAGTCCTGTCTTCCTCAGTTTCTCCACCAGCTCAGCCAACATGTTATTTTTACTCAGATTAGGCCTTGGAGTGAAGGTCTCTCTGCACTGAGGACAGCTATAGACCCCTTTCAGAACATCCTGATCCCAGCAGCCCTCAATACAGCTCCTACAGTAACTGTGTCCACAGGGGATGGTGACTGGTTCCTTCAGTAGATCCAGACAGACAGAACAACAGAACTGGTCCTGGTCCAGCAGAACTCCCTGTTGAGCCATTGGGACGGTTGTTCACTCTCACACAGACAGACGACACAGAGACTCAGATCAGTTTCGTTTCCTCAGAAGAGAGTTTGTGGGAGGGGGAGGGATTTCCTGGTTCTGCCAGAGGGGTGGGGTTAGAGGGAGGGAGGGAGGGGTTAGAGGGAGGGAGGAAGAGAGAGAGGAACTGCAAGCAACATCAAGAGGGAGACAAATAGTTTTGTTCCAAGGTTAGAGCCCCTAACATGGAACAAATGACATAATGAATCTTAAAATGTGAGTTGTTAGAATATATGAAGGGTAACAGTTTCTATGAAGTACGTGTGTATCATTATTTTAATCACCTTTATAATGCCTTATAAATCAATAAGTCCTGAGGTGTGATATATGGTTATTATACAGTACCGCGGCTAAGGGCTGTTCTTAGACAAGACACAACACGGATTGAGAATTATCTAACACTTTCAACAATACAATCACATTTTATTTTATTGGTTTCATACACATATTTATCAGATGTTATTGTGGGTGAAGTGAAATGCTTGTGTTCCTAGCTCCAACAGTGCAGTAATATCTAACAATGCTTGTGTTCCTGGTTCCAACAGTGCAGTACTATCTAACAATGCTTGTGTTCCTAGCTCCAACAGTGCAGTAATATCTAACAATGCTTGTGTTCCCAGCTCACAGAGGGCAAATCTAAAAAGTCAAAGAAAATATTAGGACAAGCAATGATATATATATATATATACACTGTGTACTGTGATGTGATGCATAGACAATTTGGAGTACATCTGTAGTATATCTGAAGAATAGTAGATGTACAGTAGTAGTTATATAGGATGAACCAGGACTAGAATACAGTATATACATATGAAGTGGACAGCAGTAGTTATATAGGATGAACCAGGACTAGAATACAGTATATACATATGAAGTGGACAGCAGTAGTTATATAGGATGAACCAGGACTAGAATACAGTATATACATATGAAGTGGACAGCAGTAGTTATATAGAATACAGTATATACATATGAAGTGGACAGCAGTAGTTATATAGAATACAGTATATACATATGAAGTGGACAGCAGTAGTTATATAGGATGAACCAGGACTAGAATACAGTATATACATATGAAGTGGACAGCAGTAGTTATATAGAATACAGTATATACATATGAAGTAGACAGCAGTAGTTATATAGAATACAGTATATACATATGAAGTGGACAGCAGTAGTTATATAGGACGAACCAGGACTAGAATACAGTATATACATATGAAGTGGACAGCAGTAGTTATATAGGATGAACCAGGACTAGAATACAGTATATACATATGAAGTGGACAGCAGTAGTTATATAGGATGAACCAGGACTGGAATACAGTATATACATATGAAGTGGACAGCAGTAGTTATATAGGATGAACCAGGACTAGAATACAGTATATACATATGAAGTGGACAGCAGTAGTTATATAGGATGAACCAGGACTAGAATACAGTATATACATATGAAGTGGACAGCAGTAGTTATATAGAATACAGTATATACATATGAAGTGGACAGCAGTAGTTATATAGGATGAACCAGGACTAGAATACAGTATATACATATGAAGTGGACAGCAGTAGTTATATAGGATGAACCAGGACTGGAATACAGTATATACATATGAAGTGGACAGCAGTAGTTATATAGAATACAGTATATACATATGAAGTAGACAGCAGTAGTTATATAGGATGAACCAGGACTAGAATACAGTATATACATATGAAGTGGACAGCAGTAGTTATATAGGATGAACCAGGACTAGAATACAGTATATACATATGAAGTGGACAGCAGTAGTTATATAGGATGAACCAGGACTAGAATACAGTATATACATATGAAGTGGACAGCAGTAGTTATATAGAATACAGTATATACATATGAAGTGGACAGCAGTAGTTATATAGAATACAGTATATACATATGAAGTGGACAGCAGTAGTTATATAGAATACAGTATATACATATGAAGTAGACAGCAGTAGTTATATAGAATACAGTATATACATATGAAGTGGACAGCAGTAGTTATATAGAATACAGTATATACATATGAAGTGGACAGCAGTAGTTATATAGAATACAGTATATACATATGAAGTGGACAGCAGTAGTTATATAGAATACAGTATATACATATGAAGTGGACAGCAGTAGTTATATAGAATACAGTATATACATATGAAGTGGACAGCAGTAGTTATATAGAATACAGTATATACATATGAAGTGGACAGCAGTAGTTATATACAATGAACCAGGACTAGAATACAGTATATACATATGAAGTGGACAGCAGTAGTTATATAGAATGAACCAGGACTAGAATACAGTATATACATATGAAGTGGACAGCAGTAGTTATATAGAATACAGTATATACATATGAAGTGGACAGCAGTAGTTATATAGGATGAACCAGGACTAGAATACAGTATATACATATGAAGTGGACAGCAGTAGTTATATAGAATACAGTATATACATATGAAGTGGACAGCAGTAGTTATATAGGATGAACCAGGACTAGAATACAGTATATACATATGAAGTGGACAGCAGTAGTTATATAGAATACAGTATATACATATGAAGTGGACAGCAGTAGTTATATAGAATACAGTATATACATATGAAGTGGACAGCAGTAGTTATATAGAATACAGTATATACATATGAAGTGGACAGCAGTAGTTATATAGGATGAACCAGGACTAGAATACAGTATATACATATGAAGTGGACAGCAGTAGTTATATAGGATGAACCAGGACTAGAATACAGTATATACATATGAAGTGACAGCAGTAGTTATATAGGATGAACCAGGACTAGAATACAGTATATACATATGAAGTAGACAGCAGTAGTTATATAGGATGAACCAGGACTAGAATACAGTATATACATATGAAGTAGACAGCAGTAGTTATATAGGATGAACCAGGACTAGAATACAGTATATACATTTTTATTTATTTCACCTTTATTTAACCAGGTAGGCAAGTTGAGAACAAGTTCTCATTTACAATTGCAACCTGGCCAAGATAAAGCAAAGCAGTTCGACAACATACAACAACACAGAGTTACACATGGAGTAAAACAAACATACAGTCAATAATACAGTAGAAAAATAAGTCTATATACAATGTGAGCAAATGAGGTGAGATAAGGGAGGTAAAGGCAAAAAAGGCCATGGTGGCAAAGTAAATACAATATAGCAAGTAAAACACTGGAATGGTAGATATGTAGTGGAAGAAAGTGCAAAGTAGAAATAGAAATAATGGGGTGCAAAGGAGCAAAATAAATAAAATAAATAAATACAGTAGGGGAAGAGGTAGTTGTTTGGGCTAAATTATAGATGGGCTATGTACAGGTGCAGTGATCTGTGAGCTGCTCTGACAGCTGGTGCTTAAAGCTAGTGAGGGAGATATATGTTTCCAGTTTCAGAGATTTTTGTAGTTCGTTCCAGTCATTGGCAGCAGAGAACTGGAAGGAGAGACGGCCAAAGGAGGAATTGGCTTTGTGGGTGACCAGAGAGATCCCTGATCTTATCTTCTCTCAAGAAGATGTCTGGTAGGCCCATTTAAATACCTTTTTCGGACATTTCAAGATAGCAGATGTTTGAGTTGGGTCTATTAACACAGCTGTGAGTTGTTAATTTTTTCATTTTTTCATTTTTGACAAAATGAGCAGTCCTGGAAGTGACAGATTTTGACTCATATTGAGTGATAAGACTGAGCTATTTAGAAAATCCCTTAGCCTTTCGACTAATTTTGGGTTAGTTCTCTCAAGAAGAACTAACCAATCTCAACATGACAGAAAGTAAGACAGGAGTCCCTGATCTTATCTTCTCTCAAGAAGATGTCTGGTAGGCCCATTTAAATACCTTTTTTGGACATTTCAAGATAGCAGATGTTTGAGTTGGGTCTATTAACACAGCTGTGAGCTGTTATTTTTTTCATTTTTTCATTTTTGACAAAATGAGCAGTTCTGGAAGTGACAGATTTTGACTCATATTGAGTGATAAGACTGAGCTATTTAAAAACACTTTTTCAACATTTCAAGATAGCAGTTAGTTCAGTTTGATCTTATTAAAGACAGCTGTATATTCTTTTTTTTGACCCAAAAATATTCTATGTTCACGCCCACTTTTTTTGCACTAAGTTTGAAGGCTGTCAACTTCTTGTCAGGAGGAGAATCACTTAGCCTTTCAACTAATTTTCAAATGATAGGATGCCTATTTAAAAACACTTTTTCAACATTTCAAGATAGCAGTTAGTTCAGTTTGATCTTATTAAAGACAGCTGTATCATTTTTTTATTCATTTTGACATATTGTTTGGGACCACTTTTTTTGCTCTGTTTGAAGGCTGTCAGCTTCTTCTCAGGAAGAGAATCCCTTAGCCTTTCGACTAATTTTGGGTTAGTTCGACTAATTTTGGGTTAGTTCTCTCAAGAAGAACTTACCCATCTCAACATGACAGAAAGTAAGACAGGGAAACCAATCTCAACATGACAGAAAGTAAGACAGGAGAACCTATTTCAACATGACGGAGAGTAAAGTCAGTCAGGAGTCCCTGACCTTATCTTCTCTCAAGAAGACGTCTGGTAGGCCCATTTAAATACCTTTTTTGGACATTTCAAGATAGCAGATATTTGAGTTGGGTCTATTAACACAGCTGTGAGTTGTTCATTTTTTAATTTTTTCATTTTTGACAAAATGAGCACTCCTGGAAGTGACAGATTTTGACTCATATTGAGTGATAAGACTGAGCTATTTAAAAACACTTTTTCAACATTTCAAGATAGCAGTTAGTTCAGTTTGATCTTATTAAAGACAGCTGTATATTCTTTTTTTTGACCCAAAAATATTCTATGTTTGAAGGCTGTCAACTTCTTCTCAGGAGGAGAATCACTTAGCCTTTCAACTATGTATTTAGGTAGAGGGGTGTTTGGTTTATGTGGTCCGGGGTTTGTTAGTCTATGTTCTATGTTAGTGTATTTCTATGTTCTGTCTTGTCTATTGTAGTTCTATGTTTAGTTAATTGGGGTTGGACCTTCAATTGGAGGCAGCTGGTTATCGTTGCCTCTGATTGAAGGTCCTATAATTAGGAGTTTGTTTTGTCATGGGGGTTTTGTGGCAGATTGTTGCTGTGTATAGCTTTGTACCTTACCGGCCTGTTCCTTGTCCTTTAATAAAAGAAGATGAGTGTACATTTTCCCACTGCGTCTTGGTCTAAACCCTACGACACCTGTGACATTTACATTAGGGTGTATTGTTAGATACTACTGCACTGTTGGAACCAGGAACACAAGCATTTCACTACACCCACAATAACATCTACTAAATATGTGTATGTGACCAATAACATTTTTATTTGATTGTATTTTTGAACAGTGTTACATAATTCTCAATCCGCTTTGCGTCGTGCCTAAAAACAGCACTTAGCCGTGGTGCTGTATATTAGCCATATACTGTCACCACTTCCACCGAAGTCGTTTCCTCTCCTTGTTCGGCGGTCGGCGTCACCGGTCTTCTAGTCATTGTCGATCCACTTTTTCATTTTCCATTTGTTTTGTCTTGTTTTCTTACACATCTGGTTTCCATTTCCATCATGAATTGTTGTGTATTTAACCCTCTGTTCCCCCCATGTCCTTGTGTGGAATTGTTTGTTTGTAAGTGCTTGTACTCTGTTACTGGTGCGCATCGGGTTTTGTTCCCATGTAGGTTCGTTTTGTATTAAACTGCTCCGGCTATTACCTATCTCTGCTCTCCTGCGTCTGACTTCACTGCCACCAGGTCCGCAATCCTTACATATACCACACCTCCTCAGGCCTTATTGCTTATTAGAACACATAAGTGTATTATAAGGCATTATAAAGGTCATTAAAATAATTATAATATGTACTTCATAGAAACTGTTACCCTTTATATTCTAATAACTCACATTTTAAGATTCATTATTTCATTTATTCCATGTTAAGGGCTCTAACCAAGGAACAAGACTATTTGTCTCCCTCTTGCTGTTGCATGCAGTTCCTCTCTCTCTTCCTCCCTCCCTCTAACCCCTCCCTCCCTCTAACCCCACCCCTCTGGCAGAACCAGGAAGTCCATCCCCCTTCACAAACTCTCTTCTGAGGAAACGAAACTGATCTGAGTCTCTGTGTCGTCTGTCTGTGTGAGAGTGAACAACCGTCCAAATGGCTCAACAGGGAGTTCTGCTGGACCAGGACCAGGACCAGGACCAGTACTGTTGTTCTGTCTGTCTGGATCTACTGAAGGAGCCAGTCACCATCCCCTGTGGACACAGTTACTGTAGGAGCTGTATTGAGGGCTGCTGGGATCAGGATGTTCTGAAAGGGGTCTATAGCTGTCCTCAGTGCAGACAGACCTTCAGTCCAAGGCCTACGCTGAGTAAAAATAACATGTTGGCTGAGCTGGTGGAGAAACTGAGGAAGACAGGACTCCAGGCTGCTCCCCCTCCTGCTCTGTGCTGTGCTGGACCTAGAGATGTGGCGTGTGATGTCTGCACTGGGACCAGAAAGCAGAAAGCCCTCATGTCCTGTCTGGTGTGTCTGGCATCTTACTGTGAGACTCACCTCCAATCTCACTATGAATCTCCTGCTTTCAAGAAGCACAAGCTGGTCAAAGCCACCGCACAACTACAGGAGAAGATCTGCTCTCATCATGACAAACTGCTGGAGATTTACTGTCGTACCGATCAGCAGTGTATCTGTTATCTGTGTACAATGGACGAACATAAAGGCCATGATACAGTGTCAGCTGCAGCAGAGAGGACTGAGAAACAGGTAAGACCAGAACAACTTGTTGGTGACTGTCTGATAAACAAAGAATTAAAGATACAGTAGGAACTAAGGCTGTTTGAATATGAGATCATTGAAATGAAATTGATCCTCAGCAGAACAAATATGAACACAAACCTTGAGTATATTGATATGTCAACCCAGATTCTCCAGATGTATCACCATTTTATAATGTCAAACACTATTATCATTCTGAATGGCCTTTTATGAGTCCAAAGTTCAGTCTCAACCTGTTGATACATGTAGTCCTACCATAAAAACTATAATCATTCACATAGCAACAAATAAATATAATTTAGTAAATGGACCATCCATTTTTTAGACCTTCCTCTCTATGGGCCCTATGTCACATTACTATACTATTGATCTCCTGGACTAATAAAGCTTGATAGCTCATTGAAGAGTGATTCTCCACAGAGGCAGCTGGGGATGAGTCAGCAGAAGGTCCAGCAGAGATTCCAGGAGAGAGAGAAGGAGCTGAAGGAGCTCCAACAGGCTGTGGAGTCTCTCAAGGTGAGTATTGTTGACCAGAGGAGACACACCATTTCACCTGTCTCCTCCAGTCAGAGAGAGAGAGAGAGAGAGAGGTAGAGGGGCCCCTATCCAATCCCACTGACCCCACTGTTGGGAACAGGTTGTCACTGCTGAGGCAGTGAAGAAAGTAGAGGAAGATGGGTCAAGGCTGAGGGATCCTGAGAGGATCCCTGTGAGTAGTAGATCTGTGACAGCACAGAGGGATGGGCCAACCAGTGATATATGCTTCAGTAAGGTTGGCTTCTTAGTGTTCATAGCAAATGGTTATCAACTGTACCGCAGAAATGGAATGGAAATCACAGAAAAAAATATGTTTTGGTGGCAGCTGCAGAGAAGTATTTGGTCATACTAGATTTGACTTCAGAAGAGTTCCAGGGTGTGTTGAGTGGTGGTGTCCTGTCCTCCCAGGTCGTTGGCCTGGTGCAGGAGCAGATAGGGTCAAAGTAGTGGAATGGGGGTAGTGGGTTTTAATGAGTGTAGGGTTAGTTGGCCTGGTGCAGGAGCAGATAGGGTCAAAGTAGTGGAATGGGGTAGTGGGTTTTAATGAGTGTAGGGTTAGTTGGCCTGGTGCAGGAGCAGATAGGGTCAAAGTAGTGGAATGGGGGTAGTGGGTTATAATGACTGTAGGGTTAGTTAGAAGGGTGTTTTTTAGTATTATTATAATTTCCCTTTTCCCATTTTGTAATAGTTGAGAACAAGTCCTTATTTAACCAGGTAGGCCAGTTGAGAACAAGTTCTCATTTACAACTGTGACCTGGCCAAGATAAAGCAAAGCAGTGTGACACAAACAACAACACAGAGTTACACATGGAATAAACAAACGTACAGTCAATAACACAATAGAAAAGTCTATATACAGTTGTGCAAATGAGGTAAGATAAAGGAGGTAAATTAATAAATAGGCCGTGGTGGCAAAATAATTACAATTTAGCAATTAAACACTGGAGTGATAGATGTGCAGAAGATGAATTTGCAAGTAGAGATACTATTAACTAACTGCTATCTCTCTGTCCCTCTCTCTCTCTCTCTGTCCCTCCCTCTCTCTCTCTCTGTCCCTCTCTCTGTCCCTCTCTCTCTCTCTCTCTCTCTCTCTATCTCTCTCTCTGTCCCTCTCTGTCCCTCTCTGTCCCTCTCTCTCTCTCTCTCTCTCTCTCTCTGTCCCTCTCTCTCTCTCTGTCCCTCTCTCTCTCTCTGTCCCTCTCTCTCTCTCTCTCTCTCTCTCTCTCTCTCTCTCTCTGTCCCTCTCTGTCTCTCTCTGTCCCTCTCTCTCTCTCTCTCTGTCCCTCTCTCTCTCTCTGTCCCTCTCTTATCTCTCTCTCTCTGTCCCTCTCTGTCCCTCTCTCTCTCTCTCTCTCTGTCCCTCTCTCTCTCTCTGTCCCTCTCTCTCTCTCTCTCTCTCTCTCTCTCTCTCTCTCTCTCTCTCTCTGTCCCTCTCTGTCTCTCTCTGTCCCTCTCTCTCTCTCTCTCTGTCCCTCTCTCTCTCTCTGTCCCTCTCTTATCTCTCTCTCTCCCTCTCTCTCTCTCTGTCCCTCTCTCTCTCTCTCTGTCCCTCTC
Source organism: Salmo trutta (assembly GCF_901001165.1). Classification (NCBI taxonomy): domain Eukaryota; kingdom Metazoa; phylum Chordata; class Actinopteri; order Salmoniformes; family Salmonidae; genus Salmo; species Salmo trutta. The sequence continues at coordinate 1,251,280 of NC_042971.1, read as the reverse complement.
TCTCTCTGTCCCTCTCTCTCTCTCTCTCTCCATCCTCTCTCTCTCTCCCTGTCTCTCTCTCTCTCTGTGTGTCCCTCTCTGTCCCTCTCTCTCTCTGTGTGTCTCTCTCTCTCTCTCAACAGCGCTCTGCACAGGCAGCAGTGGAGGACAGTGATCAGATCTTTACTGAGCTGATCCGCTCCATTGAGAGAAGGAGCTCTGAGGTGAAGGAGCTGATCAGAGCCCAAGAGAAGGCTCAAGTGAGTGAAGCTGAAGGAGTCCTGGAGCAACTGAAGCAGGAGATAGCTGAGCTGAGGAAGAGAAGCACTGAGCTGGAGCAGCTCTCACACACAGAGGATCACATCCATTTCCTCCAGGTAACTAAACTGTCTTGTTACATGTGATATGAAATTAACTTCATGTGAAACTATTCATCTCAATCATTATGTTGTCCTGTCTGTCCCTCTCTCTCTCTCTGTCCCTCTCTCTCTCTGTCTCTCTCTCTCTGTCCCTCTCTCTCTCTCTGTCCCTCTCTCTCTCTCTGTCCCTCCTCTCTCTCTCTGTCCCTCTGTCTCTCTGTGTCCCTCTCTCTCTGTGTCCCTCTGTGTCCCCCTGTCCCTCTGTCTGTGTCCCCCTGTCCCTCTGTCTGTGTCCCCCTGTCCCTCTGTCTGTGTCCCCCTGTCCCTCTGTCTGTGTCCCCCCCTCTCTCTGTGTCCCTCTCTCTGGGTCTCTCTGTCCCTCTCTGTCCCTCTCTCTCTCCCTCTGTCCCTCTCTCTCTCTCTGTCTTTCTCTGTCTCTGTCTCTCTCTGTCTCTCTCTCTCTCTCTCTCTCTCCCTCTCTCTCTGTCTCTCTCTGTCTGTCTGTCTCTCTCTCTCTCTGTCCCTCTCTCTCTCTCTGTCTCTCTCTCTCTCCAGAGTTATCAGTCTCTCTCCAGTATCAGTGTATCTTCAGACTTACCCAGCATCGTTGTCCGTCCTCTTCAGTACTTTGGAGATGTGAGTAAGACTGTGTCTGAACTGAGAGAGAAACTAGAAGACTTCCTTAAAGGAGAATGGACCAAGATCTCCACTACAGGTGTGTTGAAAACAATCAGAACATCAACTTTAGACCATTGAAAGTTCCCTACTAGTCGTATACATGTGGAATATGGTATGATGATAACATTCCCTCTCTCTGTCAATGTGTTTGTGTGTCTGTAGTGAATATAGTGGAGGTTGTTCTGCCTCCAGAGCCCAAGACCAGAGAACAGTTGTTACAATGTGAGTCTCTTTATAGTGAAGTAACTAACAGTCTCTTTTTACTGCCACTCCTAACAATCCCTCTAGAAATATATAGCAATAGTAGATCTAATCAAAGACTGGGTATCTATCTGAATCCTCATATTTCTCTGATTTGATCTCTGCTGTGCTCTAATCAAAGACAGGGTAGATACAGTATCTGACTTAACTTATTGTTCTGACTCCCCTCATTGGTCTCTGCTCTTCTCCCAGATTCCTGGCAGCTCACACTGGACCCAAACACAGCACACACACTCCTCTCTCTGTCTGAAGGGAACAGAAAGGTGACCTTTATAGGCCAAGTCCAACCATATCCTAACCATCCAGACAGATTCACCAACCAGTGGCAGGTTCTGTGTAGAGAGGGTCTGTCTGGACGCTGTTACTGGGAGGTGGAGTGGACTGGTTATGTTTATACAGCAGTCTCATATAAAGACATCAGCAGAACAGGGTCAGATAATATATTTGGAGACAATAACAAGTCCTGGAGTTTACAGTATCATTGCTCTAGAGGTGATTATTGTTTCAGACACAATAATGTTGTGACTAAAGTATCAGGCCCTCAGTCCTCCAGAGTAGGAGTGTACCTGGATCACAAGGCAGGTACTCTGTCCTTCTACAGTGTCTCTGACACAATGACCCTCCTCCACAGAGTCCAGACCACATTCACTCAGCCCCTCTATCCTGGGTTTAGTTTTACTTACTTAAGTCTCTATGGTACTGCTGAGCTGGTTGAACTGTAGTAGGGTCCACATAGATACTAGTCATGCTGGTGTAGTCTATAGCTGAGCTGGTTAAACTGTAGTAGGGTCCACATAGATACTATTCATGCTGGTGTAGTCTATAGCTGAGCTGGTTAAACTGTAGTAGGGTCCACATAGATACTAGTCACGCTGGTGTAGTCTATAGCTGAGCTGGTTAAACTGTAGTAGGGTCCACATAGATACTAGTCACGCTGGTGTAGTCTATAGCTGAGCTGGTTAAACTGTAGTAGGGTCCACATAGATACTAGTCACGCTGGTGTAGTCTATAGCTGAGCTGGTTAAACTGTAGTAGGGTCCACATAGATACTAGTCATGCTGGTGTAGTCTATAGCTGAGCTGGTTAAACTGTAGTAGGGTCCACATAGATACTAGTCATGCTGGTGTAGTCTATAGCTGAGCTGGTTAAACTGTAGTAGGGTCCACATAGATACTAGTCATGCTGGTGTAGTCTATAGCTGAGCTGGTTAAACTGTAGTAGGGTCCACATAGATACTAGTCATGCTGGTGTAGTCTATAGCTGAGCTGGTTAAACTGTAGTAGGGTCCACATAGATACTAGTCACGCTGGCGTAGTCTATAGCTGAGCTGGTTAAACTGTAGTAGGGTCCACATAGATACTAGTCATGCTGGTGTAGTCTATAGCTGAGCTGGTTAAACTGTAGTAGGGTCCACATAGATAGTAGTCATGCTGGTGTAGTCTATAGCTGAGCTGGTTAAACTGTAGTAGGGTCCACATAGATACTAGTCACGCTGGTGTAGTCTATAGCTGAGCTGGTTAAACTGTAGTAGGGTCCACATAGATACTAGTCACGCTGGTGTAGTCTATAGCTGAGCTGGTTAAACTGTAGTAGGGTCCACATAGATACTAGTCATGCTGGTGTAGTCTATAGCTGAGCTGGTTAAACTGTAGTAGGGTCCACATAGATAGTAGTCATGCTGGTGTAGTCTATAGCTGAGCTGGTTAAACTGTAGTAGGGTCCACATAGATACTAGTCACGCTGGTGTAGTCTATAGCTGAGCTGGTTAAACTGTAGTAGGGTCCACATAGATACTAGTCACGCTGGTGTAGTCTATAGCTGAGCTGGTTAAACTGTAGTAGGGGCCACATAGATACTAGTCATGCTGGTGTAGTCTATAGCTGAGCTGGTTAAACTGTAGTAGGGTCCACATAGATACTAGTCATGCTGGTGTAGTCTATAGCTGAGCTGGTTAAACTGTAGTAGGGTCCACATAGATACTAGTCATGCTGGTGTAGTATATAGCTGAGCTGGTTAAACTATAGTAGGGTCCACATAGATACTAGTCATGCTGGTGTAGTCTATAGCTGAGCTGGTTAAACTGTAGTAGGGTCCACATAGATACTAGTCATGCTGGTGTAGTCTATAGCTGAGCTGGTTAAACTGTAGTAGGGTCCACATAGATACTAGTCATGCTGGTGGTGATGGTCCCCAGATGTGATGATTTATTCTGCTCTGTTTTATGTCCAATCCTTATTTTCTGACTGATTTGAATTTGAAGAGATTTAAGGTTTTCATATTTGATAAAATACAATGTACATTTCCATGAATCATGATGTCTGGTGTTGATGTATATTGGTTGTCATTCAGAACCATTGATATGTTTTCTCAGTTGGTTCTCTGTCTCTATGTAATTCTCCTCAGTATCATTGATCAGCTCGGCCCTAATTGATGTGTTCTCTGTCACTTGGAGCTGCATGGAAAATGGTCCAGGAACAAAAGGACAATTCAGGACTAGTCAGCCCACCACAAGCTGGTATCACTTACTTTCTACTAAACTATATGGACTGGTTTCCCAGACACAGATTAATCCTAGTCCTGGACTAAAAAGCGTGTTCAATGTAGATGTCCAGGAAACCGTCCCTAAATGTGTCATCTTTCATCCTCCCATACTGCTCAGTCCAGCAGCATTAAACCTGTCCAGCAGGTGGTGCTATTGACCAAACAATAAAACCAGCAGATATCTGGACTTGCCAAATCAAATCAAATCAAATCAAATTTATTTATATAGCCCTTCGTACATCAGCTGAAATCTCAAAGTGCTGTACAGAAACCCAGCCTAAAACCCCAAACAGCAAGCAATGCATGTGAAAGAAGCACGGTGGCTGGGAAAAACTCCCTAGGAAAAACTCCTGAGAAAGGCCAAAAACCTAGGAAGAAACCTAGAAAGGAACCAGGCTATGAGGGGTGGCCAGTCCTCTTCTGGCTGTGCCGGGTGGATATTATAACAGAACATGGTCAAGATGTTAAAATGTTCGTAAATGACCAGCATGGTCAAATAATAATAATCATAGTAATTGTCGAGGGTGCAACAAGCACGTCCGGTGAACAGGTCAGGGTTCCGTAGCCGCAGGCAGAACAGTTGAAACTGGAGCAGCAGCATGGCCAGGTGGACTGGGGACAGCAAGGAGTCATCATGCCAGGTAGTCCTTGGGCTCAGGTCCTCCGAGAGAAAGAGAGAAAGAAAGAGAGAATTAGAGAGAGCATATTTACATTCACACAGGACACTGGATAAGACAAGAGAATACTCCAGATGTAACAGACTGACCCTAGCCCCCCGACACATAAACTACTGCAGCATAAATACTGGAGGCTGAGACAGGAGGGATCAGAAGACACTGTGGCCCCATCCGATGATACCCCCGGACAGGGCCAAACAGGCAGGATATAACCCCACCCACTTTGCCAAAGCACAGCCCCCACACCACTAGAGGGATATCTACAACCACCAACTTACCGTCCGAAGACAAGGCCGAGTATAGCCCACAAAGATGTCTGCCACGGCACAACCCAAGGGGGGGGCGCCAACCCAGACAGGAAGACCACGTCAGTGGCTCAACCTACTCAAGTGACGCACCCCTCCCATGGACGGCATGGAAGAACACCAGTAAGTCAGTGACTCAGCCCCTGTAAAAGGGTTAGAGGCAGAGAATCCCAGTGGGAAGAGGGGAACCGACAAGGCAGAGACAGCAAGGGCGGTTCGTTGCTCCAGCCTTTCCGTTCACCTTCACACTCCTGGGCCAGACTATACTTAATCATAGGACCTACTGAAGAGATAAGTCTTCAGTAAAGACTTAAAGGTTGAGACTGAGTCTGCGTCTCTCACATGGGTAGGCAGACCATTCCATAAAAATGGAGCTCTATAGGAGAAAGCCCTACCTCCAGCCGTTTGCTTAGAAATTCTAGGGACAATTAGGAGGCCTGCGTCTTGTGACCGTAGCGTACGTGTAGGTATGTACGGCAGGACCAAATCGGAAAGATAGGTAGGAGCAAGCCCATGTAATGCTTTGTAGGTTAGCAGTAAAACCTTGAAATCAGCCCTTGCCTTAACAGGAAGCCAGTGTAGGGAAGCTAGCACTGGAGTAATATGATCAAATTTTTTGGTTCTAGTCAGGATTCTAGCAGCCGTATTTAGCACTAACTGAAGTTTGTTTAGTGCTTTATCCGGGTAGCCGGAAAGTAGAGCATTGCAGTAGTCGAGCCTAGAAGTAACAAAAGCATGGATTAATTTTTCTGCGTCATTTTTGGACAGAAAGTTTCTGATTTTTGCAATGTTACGTAGATGGAAAAAAGCTGTCCTTGAAGCAGTCTTGATATGTTCTTCAAAAGAGAGATCAGGGTCCAGAGTAACGCCGAGGTCCTTCACAGTTTTATTTGAGACGACTGTACAACCATCCAGATTAATTGTCAGATTCAACAGAAGATCTCTTTGTTTCTTGGGACCTAGGACAAGCATCTCTGTTTTGTCCGAGTTTAAAAGTAGAAAATTTGCAGCCATCCACTTCCTTATGTCTGAAACACAGGCTTCTAGCGAGGGCAATTTTGGGGCTTCACCATGTTTCATTGAAATGTACAGCTGTGTGTCGTCCGCATAGCAGTGAAATTTAACATTATGTTTTCGAATGACATCCCCAAGAGGTAAAATATATAGTGAAAACAATAGTGGTCCTAGAACGGAACCTTGAGGAACACCGAAATTTACAATTGATTTGTCAGAGGACGAACCATTCACAGAGACAAACTGATATCTTTCCGACAGATAAGATCTAAACCAGGCCAGAACTTGTCCATGTAGACCAATTTGGGTTTCCAATCTCTCCAAAAGAATGTGGTGATCGATGGTATCAAAAGCGGCACTAAGATCTAGGAGCACGAGGACAGATGCAGAGCCTCGGTCTGACGTCATTAAAAGGTCATTTACCACCTTCACAAGTGCAGTCTCAGTGCTATGATGGGGTCTAAAACCAGACTGAAGCGTTTCGTATACATTGTTTGTCTTCAGGAAGGCAGTGAGTTGCTGCGCAACAACTTTTTCTAAAATTTTTGAGAGGAATGGAAGATTCGATATAGGCCGATAGTTTTTTATAATTTCTGGGTCAAGATTCGGCTTTTTCAAGAGAGGCTTTATTACTGCCATTTTTAGTGAGCTTGGTACACATCCGGTGGATAGAGAGCCGTTTATTATGTTCAACATAGGAGGGCCAAGCACAGGAAGCAGCTCTTTCAGTAGTTTAGTTGGAATAGGGTCCAGTATGCAGCTTGAGGGTTTGGAGGCCATGATTATTTTCATCATTGTGTCAAGAGATATAGTACTAAAACACTTTAGTATCTCCCTTGAGCCAGGGTCCTGGCAGAGTTGTGCAGACTCTGGACAATGAAGCCCTGGAGGAATACCCAGATTTAAAGATGAGTCCGTAATTTGCTTTCTAATGATCATGATCTTTTCCTCAAAAAAGTTCATAAATTTATTACTGCTGAAGTGAAAGCCATCCTCCATTTGCGAATGCTGCTTTTTAGTTAGCTTTGCGACAGTGTCAAAAAGAAATTTCGGATTGTTCTTATTTTCCTCAATTAAGTTGGAAAAATAGGATGATCGTGCAGCAGTGAGGGCTCTTCGATACTGCACGGTACTGTCTTTCCAAGCTAGTCGGAAGACTTCCAGTTTAGTGTGGCGCCATTTCCGTTCCAATTTTCTGGAAGCTTGCTTCAGAGCTCGTGTATTTTCTGTATACCAGGGAGCTAGTTTCTTATGACAGATGTTTTTAATTTTTAGGGGTGCAACTGCATCTAGGGTATTGCGCAAGGTTGAATTGAGTTCCTCGGTTAGGTGGTTAACTGATTCTTGTCCTCTGACGTCCTTGGGTAGGCAGAGGGAGTCTGGAAGGGCATCAAGGAATCTTTGGGTTGTCTGAGAATTTATAGCACGACTTTTAATCTTCCTTGGTTGGGGTCTGAGCAGATTATTTGTTGCAATTGTAAACGCAATAAAATGGTGGTCCGATAATCCAGGATTATGAGGAAAAACATTAAGATCCACAACATTTATTCCATGGGACAAAACTAGGTCCAGAGTATGACTGTGGCAGTGAGTAGGTCCAGAGACATGTTGGACAAAACCCACTGAGTCGATGATGGCTCCGAAAGCCTTTTGGAGTGGGTCTGTGGACTTTTCCATGTGAATGTTAAAGTCACCAAAAATTAGAATATTATCTGCTATGACTACAAGATCCGATAGGAATTCAGGGAACTCAGTAAGGAACACTGCATATGGCCCAGGAGGCCTGTAAACAGTAGCTATAAAAGTGATTGAGTAGGCTGCATAGATTTCATGACTAGAAGCTCAAAAGACGAAAACGTCATTGTTTTTTTTTTTGTAAATTGAAATTTGCTATCGTAAATGTTAGCAACACCTCCGCCTTTGCCGGATGCACGGGGGGTTTGGTCACTAGTGTAACCAGGGGGTGAGGCCTCATTTAACACAGTAAATTCATCAGGCTTAAGCCATGTTTCAGTCAGGCCAATCACATCAAGATTATGATCAGTGATTAGTTCATTGACTATAACTGCCTTGGAAGTGAGGGATCTAACATTAAGTAACCCAATTTTGAGATGTGAAGTATCACAATCTCTTTCAATAATGGCAGGAATGGAGGAGGTCTTTATACTAGTAAGATTACTGAAGCGAACACCGCCATTTTTAATTTTGCCCAACCAAGATCGAGGCACAGACACGGTCTCAATGGGGAAAGCTGAGCTGACTACGCTAACTGTGCTAGTGGCAGACTCCACTAAGCTGGCAGGCTGGCTAACAGCCTGTTGCCTGGCCTGCACCCTATTTCATTGTGGAGCTAGAGGAGTTAGAGCCCTGTCTATGTTCGTAGATAAGATGAGAGCACCCCTCCAGCTAGGATGGAGTCCGTCACTCCTCAGCAGGCCAGGCTTGGTCCTGTTTGTGGGTGAATCCCAGAAAGAGGGCCAGTTATCTACAAATTCTATCTTTTGGGAGGGGCAGAAAACAGTTTTCATCCAGCGATTGAGTTGTGAGACTCTGCTGTAGAGCTCATCACTCCCCCTAACTGGGAGGGGGCCAGAGACAATTACTCGATGCCGACACATCTTTCTAGCTGATTTACACGCTGAAGCTATATTGCGCTTGGTGACCTCTGACTGTTTCATCCTAACATCGTTGGTGCCGACGTGGATAACAATATCTCTATACTCTCTACACTCGCCAGTTTTAGCTTTAGCCAGCACCGTCTTTAGATTAGCCTTAACGTCGGTAGCCCTGCCCCCTGGTAAACAGTGTATGATCGCTGGATGATTAGTTTTAAGTCTAATACTGCGGGTAATGGAGTCGCCAATGACTAGGGTTTTCAATTTGTCAGAGCTAATGGTGGGAGCCGTCGGCGTCTCAGACCCCGTAACGGGAGGAGTAGAGACCAGAGAAGTCTCGGCCTCCGACTCCGACTCGCTTAACGGGGAGAACCGGCCACTCAGTATATCAGTAATGTTCAGAATAGTACTTTAATATCATTGGAGATTGATGGTCTTTTTAATCCACTATCCAGTCAGGAACAGATGAAGTTAGGTCTGCTACTGTTCAGTGATTAAATATGATTTATGGTGATGGGAAATAAAAAAATCCAACACTAAACTTCATCTAGTAATAATTTTCCTTTGTTATTTATTCCAAGGTGTGTCTTTAAGTTGTAAATGGATTGTGTGGAGGTGAGCTGGTGGTGTGGCTGATAGAACAGAATGAAAAGGGAGGAAGAGGAAGAGGGGAGGAGTGAAGGGCTGTTCAAGAAACCAGATGAGGAAGAGAAAGATATTCAGGGGAATTACTGGTCTCTGTTCCAAATGGTTCCCTATTCCCTACGTAGTGCACTACGGTGCTTCTGACCAGGTCTAAAGTAGTGTTCTACGTAGGGAATAGGGTGTAGATTTATTAGAATATCATGCTTTAGTGTTTGGCACAAAACATCTGTCATTAACCTGGTTTCAGAGTCTAATACACACCATTAACCTGGTTTCAGAGTCTAATACACACCATCTGTTATTTACCTGGTTTCAGAGTCTAATACACACCATAAACCTGGTTTCAGAGTCTAATACACACCATCTGTTATTAACCTGGTTTCAGAGTCTAATACACACCATAAACCTGGTTTCAGAGTCTAATACACACCATAAACCTGGTTTCAGAGTCTAATACACACCATAAACCTGGTTTCAGAGTCTAATACACACCATAAACCTGGTTTCAGAGTCTAATACACACCATCTGTCATTAACCTGGTTTCAGAGTCTAATACACACCATCTGTTATTAACCTGGTTTCAGAGTCTAATACACACCATTTTCCTGGTTTCAGAGTGTAATACACACCATAAACCTGGTTTCAGAGTCTAATACACACCACCTGTCATTAACCTGGTTACAGAGTCTAATACACACCATTAACCTGGTTTCATAGTCTAATACACACCATAAACCTGGTTTCAGAGTCTAATACACACCATCCGTCATTAACCTGGTTTCAGAGTCTAATACACACCATTAACCTGGTTTCAGAGTCTAATACACATCATCTGTTATTAACCTGGTTTCAGAGTCTAATACACACCATTTTCCTGGTTTCAGAGTGTAATACACACCATAAACCTAGTTTCAGAGTCTAATACAAACCCCCTGTCATTAACCTGGTTACAGAGTCTAATACACACCATTAACCTGGTTTCAGAGTCTAATACACACCATAAACCTGGTTTCAGAGTCTAATACACACCATCTGTCATTAACCTGGTTTCAGCGTCTAATACACACCATCTGTCATTAACCTGGTTTCAGAGTCTAATACACACCATCTGTCAATAACCTGGTTTCAGAGTCTAATACACACCATTAACCTGGTTTCAGAGTGTAATACACACCATAAACCTGGTTTCAGAGTCTAATACACACCACCTGTCATTAACCTGGTTACAGAGTCTAATACACACCATTAACCTGGTTTCAGAGTCTAATACACACCATAAACCTGGTTTCAGAGTCTAATACACACCATCTGTCATGAACCTGGTTTCAGCGTCTAATACACACCATCTGTCATTAACCTGGTTTCAGAGTCTAATACACACCATAAACCTGGTTTCAGAGTCTAATACACACCATCTGTCATTAACCTGGTTTCAGCGTCTAATACACACCATCTGTCATTAACCTGGTTTTAGAGTCTAATACACACCATCTGTCATTAACCTGGTTTCAGAGTCTAATACACACCATCTGTCATTAACCTGGTTTCAGAGTCTAATACACACCATTAACCTGGTTTCAGAGTCTAATACACACCATTAACCTGGTTTCAGAGTCTAATACACACCATCAGTCATTAACCTGGTTTCAGAGTCTAATACACACCATCTGTCATTAACCTGGTTTCAGAGTCTAATACACACCATCTGTTATTAACCTGGTTTTAGAGTCTTATACACACCATCTGTTATTAACCTGGTTTCAGAGTCTAATACACACCATTAACCTGGTTTCAGAGTCTAATACACACCATTAACCTGGTTTCAGAGTCTAATACACACCATTAACCTGGTTTCAGAGTCTAATACACACCATAAACCTGGTTTCAGAGTCTAATACACACCATAAACCTGGTTTCAGAGTCTAATATACACCATCTGTCATTAACCTGGTTTCAGAGTCTAATACACACCATCTGTTATTAACCTGGTTTCAGAGTCTAATACACACCATTTTCCTGGTTTCAGAGTGTAATACACACCATAAACCTGGTTTCAGAGTCTAATACACACCACCTGTCATTAACCTGGTTACAGAGTCTAATACACACCATTAACCTGGTTTCATAGTCTAATACACACCATAAACCTGGTTTCAGAGTCTAATACACACCATCCGTCATTAACCTGGTTTCAGAGTCTAATACACACCATTAACCTGGTTTCAGAGTCTAATACACATCATCTGTTATTAACCTGGTTTCAGAGTCTAATACACACCATTTTCCTGGTTTCAGAGTGTAATACACACCATAAACCTAGTTTCAGAGTCTAATACAAACCACCTGTCATTAACCTGGTTACAGAGTCTAATACACACCATTAACCTGGTTTAAGAGTCTAATACACACCATAAACCTGGTTTCAGAGTCTAATACACACCATCTGTCATTAACCTGGTTTCAGCGTCTAATACACAACCATCTGTCATTAACCTGGTTTCAGAGTCTAATACACACCATCTGTCAATAACCTGGTTTCAGAGTCTAATACACACCATTAACCTGGTTTCAGAGTGTAATACACACCATAAACCTGGTTTCAGAGTCTAATACACACCACCTGTCATTAACCTGGTTACAGAGTCTAATACACACCATTAACCTGGTTTCAGAGTCTAATACACACCATAAACCTGGTTTCAGAGTCTAATACACACCATCTGTCATGAACCTGGTTTCAGCGTCTAATACACACCATCTGTCATTAACCTGGTTTCAGAGTCTAATACACACCATAAACCTGGTTTCAGAGTCTAATACACACCATCTGTCATTAACCTGGTTTCAGCGTCTAATACACACCATCTGTCATTAACCTGGTTTCAGAGTCTAATACACACCATCTGTCATTAACCTGGTTTCAGAGTCTAATACACACCATCTGTCATTAACCTGGTTTCAGAGTCTAATACACACCATTAACCTGGTTTCAGAGTCTAATACACACCATTAACCTGGTTTCAGAGTCTAATACACACCATCTGTCATTAACCTGGTTTCAGAGTCTAATACACACCATTAACCTAGTTTCAGAGTCTAATACACACCATCTGTCATTAACCTGGTTTCAGAGTCTAATACACACCATAAACCTGGTTTCAGAGTCTAATACACACCATTAACCTGGTTTCAGAGTCTAATACACACCATTAACCTGGTTTCAGAGTCTAATACACACCATTAACCTGGTTTCAGAGTCTAATAGGGCTGGGCGATATATCGATATAAAAAAATATATCGATATATATTTTAAATGTGATATGAAATTAGACCATTTCGCATATATCGATATAGTTGAAATGTGCGCTTTGATCCTTGCTCCAAGCAAGCTGCAGACCCGGAGCTCTCTGCGCTGCTCCCCGCGCCTCCTCTTTCATGCACAGAGGGCGGAGGGGCAGGAACAGACACTTCAACAAACATGGAGGAAGCAACAGCGTCTGCGGAGCGTTTTGACGAGGAATTGGTTAGTAAAAGAAAAAGCATTGGCTCAGTCATTTGGAGATGGTTCGGATTCAAAGTATCAGATGAGCAACAAAATCACGTTATATGTAGGCAGTGCCATAAAAAAAGTTCCAGCACTACAAATCTTTTTCACCACCTAAAACAGTGGCACAAACTGCAATACGAAGAGTGTGTGAAACTGCGCGCTGCAGAAGCCCCAGCCGCAAGCCGTCGACAACCCGAAAAAGCTCCAGCCCCGAAACAAAGCTCACTGCAAACTTCATTTTCCCGCAGTGTGGTGCCTAATGAAAAGAAAATTGGCAAGTGGTGTACTATAACTAAAGCGGTGTCCTATCACATTGCTAAAGATATGGTCCCTGTTGCAACTGTGGAACAAGTCGGATTCAAAAAGCTACTGAAAACTATGGACCCGAGATATGAGCTTCCCAACTACTTTGCACGAGAAGCACTGCCACAAATGTCCACTGAAGTCAGGCAGAGCCTTGCTGACCGGCTCGCTAACGGGACCCATTTTGCGTTGACCAGCGATATGTGGTCGAGCAGGACATGTGAGCCTGAGATGATGATGAAAACAGCGTCGTGTCGTCTCCAAAACAAGTTATTTCCCCCCCAGGATAAAACACCGGTGAGCATATAGCTGAGGCCTTGCAGGACGCAAGCTGGGAAACTCCCGAGAAAAGCATCCGGTTGCTATAACAACCGACAACGGGAGCAACGTGGTCAAAGCGGTGGAGCTGAACGAGCGGCTGAGGATGCAGTGCTTCGGTCAGACTACACTTGGCTATTGGGGAGTGCAGTGTTTTAACGACTATTCACACATTTTACTGATTACAATATTACTTTTTCATTCTTTTTTCCTTTGTGTCTTGTCTGCCACCTTTTTTTGGTTTTATGCTGCTGTCTTGGCCAAAAATTGATTAATAAAACACAAAACATAAAGTACTTTAAAGAAAAAAACATATTAAAATATTAGTTTTTCATTCTTTTCCTTTGTGTCTTGTCTGCAACTTTTTTTTGTTTTATGCTGCTGTCTTGGCTAAAAATTGATTAAGTAGATTAATAAAACACAAAACATAAAGTACTTTAAAGAAAAAAACATATTACAATATTACTTTTTCATTATTTTCCTTTGTGTCTTGTCTGCAACTTTTTTTTGTTTTATGCTGCTGTCTTGGCCAAAAAATTGATTAAGTAGATTAAAATATTAGTTTTTCATTATTTTCCTTTGTGTCTTGTCTGCAACTTTTTTTGTTTAATGCTGCTGTCTTGGCCAACAATTGGATTAATAAAACACAAAACATAAAGTGCTAAAAGTAAAATCACTTCCAATACAGGATGGTAGATTTCAGAACCATATTTATTAGGTTATTGGATAAGAATTAGTGATGCATTGATGTGTTTACCACTTTAATGTTACAGCTGGTAAAGGTGAGGTAATTATGACTTTAAAATGCTGGTTAGCCTGTTGATATCATCAAGGTAACATATTTAGTTATTATGATAGACTATAGTTTTTTCTCTGGATTGAAAGAGCCAACTGCAAAGTAACTAGAAACTAATGTTGACACGTAGGTCGGCCTAAACATTGTGGAGTTTTTAGTGGAGTAGAAATATGAAGTAGCATTAAATACTAAGCATAAATACTAAGAACATTATGTATTGTTACACCATGTAGGAGCAGTATAGACCTACAGTAGCTGGCTACTTATTTATATGTTGTTTGACTGAATGAAACTGGCTTAAATGTGCTGTGGTAAACATGTTTTATTCGCACTAATCAACCAACACATTCAGGTCTTTGTATGTCTCAATATAATAGTATTATTTAATTAAATCCATGTAAAATAATCTTAGTCTGAAAATAAAATGTGATCCTCAACTGCGTTTCCCTCCAGTCAGCAGACGGCGATGTGCGTCTTTCAGGCGATGCTGCAGCGTGACGTATAATCTAGTGGACGGTTCTTCATAAACAGCTCGTCAACCACCTCGGTAGCTTGCTAGCCAACATAGCCGAAAGATTCAAGCTATTTAGACGCTTTCGGTCTATATTAGCTACTGTGTTTTAGACACACTTCTGTCGTATCTACTTGTTAATCTATTTAATTTAATATTACGTTATTGTTTATTAGTCAGCTATAGTAGCTGGCTGGTTAAGTTAGCATTAGCCTAGTCGCTAATTATAGCTAGCTAGCTAACATCCCCGAACATGAGCTCCCTAAACTACTCCCCTCCTGTTAAAGAAGAGGAGGTCTGCTGGACGGAGAAAGAAGCTCTGGGGCTGAACATTGTCGTGAAAGAGGAGAAGGAAGAGGAGGATGTTACAGTAAAACAAGAAGTAGAGGGTGAGGCTGTTACAGTGAAAGAAGAAGAGAAAGACGTTTCAGTTAAACAAGAGGAAGAAGAGGATGATGCTGTTTTTGGAGTGAAGAAGGAAGGAGAGATTACTGTCACATTGGAAGATGAAGAGGAGGAGAAAGGAGATCTGATTAACACCAGTAAGTACCGCCTTCAATTAGTTTTTAACTTTGGATATTCGGAGTTGGCTCGTCAATACCTCTTCAACGGAGGGTCCTGGGATGATGACTGATATGTCTAGAATCAGACGACGTAGAGAACAAGCTACCCCTTGTTTTCTCCGTTCCGTTTCCAAAAAGTGACTTAACATATATATTTGAGGAGGGTCTATCTGCTGACCGCAGACTGGGGGCCACGTCATGTAGTGATTTTAATGTAGTGATGTTTTACTACACACCGTGACCCCCAATAGAGCCATGTGAGAGTTGGGTTGGCTACACCAAAGATTATGGATATACTGACAAGATGTCTCTCTGTCCTAACAAGGGGAGTCGTTGTCCACAAAGCTGCACTGTGGGTTGTCTATCTCCCGCCTATCCTGTCTTTGGATTGGTGGATACATCTTATTATTGTAATCAATTGTTTATATTCTATGAGGGTTGTTGTCGTTAACCGCCTGTATTCAATGGAGAGAGATGCTAAGCTACTAGCATGAATATGCATAGCGATCTGGAGACAACTCCTATAGTGTTTTATCAAAGTTGTCGGTATGTCACGTGTCCACGTAACAACTTAATCATTACGAAACTTCTGTTAGATCAAGTAAACCTCACGTAGCAAATAAGCCATTCATTTTGTTGTTGACCAAATTCTACACTTTCCACATTGGGTTGATAATTGTTTCCACTTGGATACATCCAACTGTAACCTACTGGCATGACCTAGAGAGATACAACCTACTGTAACCTACTGGCATGACCTAGAGAGTTACAACCTACTGTAACCTACTGGCATGACCTAGAGAGATACAACCTACTGTAGCCTACTGGCATGACCTAGAGAGATACAACCTACTGTAGCCTACTGGCATGACCTAGAGAGTTACAACCTACTGTAACCTACTGGCATGACCTAGAGAGTAACAACCTACTGTAACCTACTGGCATGACCTAGAGAGATACAACCTACTGTAGCCTACCTGCATGTCCTACAGAGATACAACCTACTGTAGCCTACTGGCATGACCTAGAGAGTTACAACCTACTGTTACCTACTGGCATGACCTAGAGAGTTACAACCTACTGTAACCTACTGGCATGACCTAGAGAGTTACAACCTGCTGTAACCTACTGGCATGACCTAGAGAGATACAACCTACTGTAACGTACTGGCATGACCTAGAGAGATACAACCTACTGTAATCTACTGGCATGACCTACAGAGATACAACCTACTGTAGCCAACTGGCATAACCTAGAGAGATACAACCTACTGTAGCCTACTGGCATGACCTAGAGAGATACAACCTACTGGAACCTACTGGCATGACCTACAGAGATACAACCTACTGTAGCCTACTGGCATGACCTAGAGAGTTACAACCTACTGTAACCTACTGGCATGACCTAGAGAGTAACAACCTACTGTAACCTACTGGCATGACCTAGAGAGTTACAACCTACTGTAGCCTACTGGCATGACCTAGAGAGATACAACCTTCTGTAACCTACTGGCATGACCTAGAGAGATACAACCTACTGTAGCCTACTGGCATGACCTAGAGAGATACAACCTACTGTAGCCTACTGGCATGACCTAGAGAGATGTAACCTACTGGCATGACCTACAGAGATACAACCTTCTGTGACCTACTGGCTTGACCTAGAGAGGTAAAGTTTTGAAATTCCTGGATTTTAAATGAATATTTTCCAGTAATAATGATAATTTGTATCTTCCTATCCACATATTGGATCCCTCTCCTTTGCCGTCCACTCTACACCAATAACAGACAACTACTGTGGGACTCCCAATCATTCATCCTGGATTCGAACCAGGGACTGTAGTGACGCCTCTTGTACTGAGATGCAGTGGCTTAGACCGCTGCATCCGTGTGTGTGTTAACTATTTAACTGTACTAGAATGCTTAAAAGGCCGCTAAAAGTTTTAATATCGGTTATCGGTATCATTTTTTGGGGCAAGGAAAATATTGGATATCTGTATTGGCCAAAAATGTAATATCGGTTTTAGGATCTTGCGGTGAGAAAATCCCTCTAAGCTCACACAGCTCTCCTGCACCTTTATCAGATCAGCAGTGATTCACGTCAGCCTCCAGAGAGGTAGTCAGGTGTAAAGTGCTGCAATCATCATGGTGTGTAACTGTTGTTTTGAGTGAGGCCATAACAAGCACAGTCTTGTTTCACAGATTAGTTCAATCTGCTTTGAAAGTATCAGAAACCTCTAGTATTCAGGTCTGAATCGTAGCCACGACCTCAGTTGAAATGAAAACTATCTCCGAGCATAGTAGCTTGATGGCCTCGAATGTTCATTTTAGCCCTCAGACAAAACCACACACCCGGGCAAAGTGCAAGTCTCTGGGCTTTCAGTCTCAGGAGAGGGCAGTGATGAAACTGGGTCTTGTAGGCCGGGTTCATCAAACTAATATTTGAAAATAAATGTTTTACTGCTAATTTCACATACATTTTAAGAATACTGCTGCAGCAAACAGAAAACACATTGGGTTTTTACAGAAATGTTTGATGATTGACTAGGAATGCCTTGGTGACCACTGTTTTTTACACTGGCTATTATTTTAATGAACTCCCCCAAACAAGATCCAATCTGAACCAATCATAGACTTATATGTTTCACCAGTTTGGCCACACAGTACAGCACAGGAGACAACTAGGTAACTAGAATCTCTGTTTGTCTTTGACAGGAGAGAGACCAGACTCTCCCTCTGACAGCGGGAAGAGTCCTTCAGGGGAATCAGACCCAGGGAAGAGTCCTTCAGGGGAATCAGACCCAGGGAAGAGTCCTTCAGGGGAATCAGACCCAGGGAAGAGTCCTTCAGGGGAGTCAGACCCAGGGAAGAGTCCTTCAGGGGAGTCAGACCCAGGGAAGAGTCCTTCAGGGGAGTCAGACCCAGGGAAGAGTCCTTCAGGGGAGTCAGACCCAGGGAAGAGTCCTTCAGGGGAATCAGACCCAGGGAAGAGTCCTTCAGGGGAATCAGACCCAGGGAAGAGTCCTTCAGGGGAATCAGACCCAGGGAAGAGTCCTTCAGGGGAATCAGACCCAGGGAAGAGTCCTTCAGGGGAGTCAGACCCAGGGAAGAGTCCTTCAGGGGAATCAGACCCAGGGAAGAGTCCTTCAGGGAAATCAGACCCAGGGAAGAGTCCTTCAGGGGAATCAGACCCAGGGAAGAGTCCTTCAGGGGAATCAGACCCAGGGAAGAGTCCTTCAGGGGAATCAGACCCAGGGAAGAGTCCTTCAGGGGAATCAGACCCAGAGATGCCCAAAGCAACAGGAGGACATCATCACTGCTCCCACTGTGGAAAGAGTTTTACCAAGTTAGGGAACCTGAATAGGCATGAGAGGACACACACAGGAGAAAAACCTTTCCAATGCTCCCAGTGTGGAAAGAGTTTTAACGAATTAGGGTACCTATTAATACATAAGAGAATACACTCTGGAGAGAAGCCTTACCATTGCTCCAAATGCAGAATGACTTTTACCTGGTTAGGGAGCCTGAAAACACACGAGAGAATTCACACTGTAGAAAATCCTTTCCAATGTTCACACTGTGGAAAGAATTTTACCCAGTTAGGGAACCTGAATTGGCACAAGAGGACACACACAGGAGAGAAGCCTTATCACTGTTCCCAGTGTGGAAAGAATTTTAGGGGTTTAGTGAGCCTGAAACAGCATGAGAGGACACACCCACAAGAAAAGCCCTACCAATGCTCCCTGTGTGGAAAGAGTTTTACCAAGTTAGAGGGCCTGACTAGGCATGAGAGGACACACACAGGAGGGGATAAGACCTACCACTGCTCCCTGTGTGGAAAGAGATTTAACCGGTTGAGGCATCTGAATAAGCATGAAAGAATACATACACAGGAGGAGAAGACATACCACTGCTCTCATTGTGGAAAGACATTTTCCCAGTCAGAGGACCTGAAAACACACGAGAGAATAGAGAGGCTGTGTCCTGACTTGTTTTTGACTGAGAATTTGTGTTTTTGTTTATACCACATGAAATATTGTTTATATGAAGTCTTCAACAAAATAGGTTTACTTACAAAACATGTTTGTTTTGTGTCTAAAATTGAGATTTTAAAAAGTATGTACATTGATGTATAGGATACAAGTGTAAAGCCTTAGATTTTCATTTGATGATTGGGATATTTGAACATGTAAATTATTATATAACTAATGTGGTGGAAATTATAACCAGAAATGGAAAGAGAGACTGTAGATTCTTCAAATAATTTATTTTATGATAAGAATTCCAATTGTGGAGCAGTTAACAATCACACAACAGGTGCAACAGCCAAGAGCCCAACGAACAAGAGGTCTCCGCTTCTAGAACCTTTGTCTACGTGGCAGTTTAGCAGGTGTGTGACATCATGATGGGAACATAGTGTACAAACAAGTGATGACGCCAGTTTTGTTGCTCCTTTCTGCTGATAGAATTGTCGCTGCTGCTCAAACTAGTCTCTGTTCTCTTCATATCTCCACACGGCTTTGCCCTTGAAAGATACGAAAATAACAGGATGGACCAAAAACTGGTCTCTCTCTGACGGCCCTTTGTTGGCGGCCGCGTGACCAAGTTACTCAGAAACAGGAGAGGAAAAACACTGGTTTCTTCCAACATGAGAGAAACAGACAGAGGAAATGTACAGGTTTAAGGCTCATACAGTGCAGGTGCATAACAAAGTGTGTAATTTTCCACGATAGTAAGTAAGTAGCCTTGCAGGAGCCTTGGCTTGTCTGATCCAGAACTGCTCATAGTAACAGGAGCCTTGGCTTGTCTGATCCAGAACAGCTCATAGTAACAGGAGCCTTGGCTTGTCTGATCCAGAACTGCTCATAGTAACAGGAGCCTTGGCTTGTCTGATCCAGAACAGCTCATAGTAACAGCAACCTCGGCTTGTCTGATCCAGAACAGCTCATAGTAACAGGAGCCTTGGCTTGTCTGATCCAGAACAGCTCATAGTAACAGGAGCCTTGGCTTGTCTGATCCAGAACAGCTCATAGTAACAGGAACCTTGGCTTGTCTGATCCAGAACAGCTCATAGTAACAGGAACCTACTTCCCCTGGACAGGACTCTAGTCTATAGATCCTCTTAATTTTTCACTGCTGCTCTTTAATTATTTTGTTATCTTTATTTCTCATTTGTATTTTTTGAAGGTATTATTATTTATTTATTTAACTGCATTGTTGGTTAGGGCTTGTAAGTATTTCACTGTAAGGTGACGGTCTACACCTGTTGTATTCAGTGCATGTGACATAAGATTTGATTTGATAGTCTATTAAGTTGTTATATAGATTAATGGAATTTTGCATTTCTTGATTCCAACCTTGAAACCTCTTGAATTTGATTTGATATGTGATTTGAATATTCCTAAATTAATTTGATTGGATACATTTGCAGATAAACATATTGGCACCGTTGCACTTTTCTTAAATAATGACCCATTTTATTCTAAAATAAGTTGAAACTGATGGTCTCCACATCTTATAGAATTTTCAAGATTGCAGAACCAATACATTTTTTGTTAACTTAAGTTTACATTCGGCTAATTCAGCCGCACCCATTGCTGACAGGTGTATAAAATTGAGCACACAGCCATGCAATCTCCACAGAAAAACATTGGCAGTAGAATGGCCTTACTGAAGAGCTCAGTGACTTTCAACGTGGCACAGTCATAGGATGCCACCTTTCCAACAAGTCAGTTTGTCTAGTTTCTGCCCTGCTTGAGCTGCCCCGGTCAACTGTAAGTGATGTTATTGTGAAGTGGAAACGTCTAGGAGCAACAATGGCTCAGCCGCGAAGTGGTAGGCCACACAAGCTCACAGAACGGGACCGCTGAGTGCTGAAGCGTGTAGCATGTAAAAATCGTCTGTCCTCAGTTGCAACACTCACTACCGAGTTCCAAACTGCCTCTGGAAGCAACGTCAGCACAAGAACTGTTTGTCGGGAGCTTCTTGACTATCTTCACATTACACACACACACACACACCAGCCTAGCCTGAAAATATTTTTGATATCTCGGATTGTTCTGACAAATATTTCCAGGCTCCGCTGGCATGGAATCTCCCAGGATAAACATCCATGCTCTCCTCCCGGAGGTTATGACAACACAACATCAAACACCGTAAATACACAACTTGATGCAACCACATGAAAAGGTTGGGAACATGTTTTCATTGGCCAGTGAGTGGTTAAGCCCTCGCCACAGCTACAAGTTATTTATCAGAATTCCTGCTGTAAAAATAGCTACGTTATTTCTGACACCCACAACTCAACTGCACCATGCGAGTTTGATAAGATTTATGTTTGGTTTGTTAAAATATAATCTTTAGTCTTGGTTCCCTGCATTTTAAAACATTTCTTTACTTTTGATATTGAATACTGCATTGTTGTTGAGGAAGAGCTTGCAGGGGCGTTTATACTATTGGTAAAACGTGGATAACCACGCTAGCTTCGCTCTCGTGTGGTGCTAGCAAGTATAATAGGTAGTGCTAGGTATCAACAGCCTCCCGAGTGGTGCTAACAAGCATAATAGGTAGTGCTAGGTACCAACAGCCTCCTGAGTGGTGCTAGCAAGTATAATAGGTAGTGCTAGGTACCAACAGCCTCCTGAGTGGTGCTAACAAGTATAATAGGTAGTGCTAGGTACCAACAGCCTCCCGAGTGGCACAGCTCTGCATCGCACTACAGATCCGGGTTCGATCCCAGGCTGTGTTGCAGCCGGCCGCAACCGGGAGACCCATGAGGCGGCACACAATTGGCCCAGCGTCGTCCGGGATGGGGGAGGGTTTGGCCGGCTTGGATGTCCTTGAACCAACGTGCTCTAGCGACTCCTTGTGGCGGCCGGGCGCATGCACCCTGACTTCGGTCGCCAGCTGGATGGTGTTTCCTCCGACACATTGGTGTGGCTGGCTTCCAGGTTAAGTGAGCAGTGTGTTAAGAAGCAGTGCGGCTTGGCACGGTCGTGTTTCGGAGGATGCATGGCTCTCAACCTTCACCTCTCCCGAGTCAGTACGGGAGTTGCAGTGAAGGGACAAACTGGGGAGAAAAAGGGGTAAAATGTACCCCAAAAAAATCACTGTTCAGCTTTCCCCAACTTTGGTCCTGCCCTGTTCACGCTCCCTCGCCCATGCTCGTGTCACCCACTTTGCTTCTCTTCATTGAATGGGGCTCTGTTGTTTCATAGGCCCCAATGGAACTTGTCAAGACATACCTTACAGTGAGGGGAAAAAAGTATTTTATCCCCTGCTGATTTTGTACGTTTGCCCACTGACAAATAAATTTTATGGTAGGTTTATTTGAACAGTGAGAGACAGAATAACAAAAAATATCCAGAAAAACGCATGTCAAAAATGTTATAAATTGATTTGCATTTTAATGAGGGAAATAAGTATTTGACACCCTCTCAATCAGAAAGATTTCTGGCTCCCAGGTGTCTTTTATACAGGTAACGAGCTGAGATGAGGAGCACACTCTTAAAGGGAGTACTCCTAAACTCAGCTTGTTACCTGTATAAAAGACACCTGTCCACAGAAGCAATCAATCAATCAGATTCCAAACTCTCAACCATGGCCATGACCAAAGAGCTCTCCAAGGATGTCAGGGACAAGATTGTAGACCTACACAAGGCTGGAATGGGCTACAAGACCATCGCCAAGCAGCTTGGTGAGAAGGTGACAACAGTTGGTGCGATTATTC
Source organism: Salmo trutta (assembly GCF_901001165.1). Taxonomy (NCBI): domain Eukaryota; kingdom Metazoa; phylum Chordata; class Actinopteri; order Salmoniformes; family Salmonidae; genus Salmo; species Salmo trutta. The sequence goes on along the minus strand of NC_042971.1, from coordinate 1,228,439 downwards.
GCAAATGGAAGAAACACAAAAGAACTGTCAATCTCCCTCGGCCTGGGGCTACATGCAAGATCTCACCTCGTGGAGTTGCAATGATCATGAGAACGGTGAGGAATCAGCCCAGAACTACACGGGAGGATCTTGTCAATGATCTCAAGGCAGCTGGGACCATAGTCACCAAGAAAACAATTGGTAACACACTACGCCGTGAAGGACTGAAATCCTGCAGCGCCCGCAAGGTCCCCCTGCTCAAGAAAGCACATCTACATGCCCGTCTGAAGTTTGCCAATGAACATCTGAATCATTCAGAGGACAACTGGGTGAAAGTGTTGTGGTCAGATGAGATCAAAATGGAGCTCTTTGGCATCAACTCAACTTGCCGTGTTTGGAGGAGGAGGAATGCTGCCTATGACCCCAAGAACACCATCCCCACGGTCAAACATGGAGGTGGAAATATTATGCTTTGGGGGTGTTTTTCTGCTAAGGGGACAGGACAACCTCACCGCATCAAAAGGACGGTGGATGGGGCCATGTACCGTCAAATCTTGGGTGAGAACCTCTGTAGCTCTCTTCACGACAACAGACACAGGTTGGTTCCTTGAAACCGGCGTTTATTGCCTTGCACGTCTTTTTCTCCGATGCATCTACGTCACGCCGTGAGAACTATATGTTTGAATGAACACAGTAACGTTGATAAATTATACAGTACTAAAACAAAGGAATACAAATGGCGCTCGGCGCAACAATACAAATGGCCCTTGGCGCGACTATAAACAAAGTTCTATAGGTTGAACAAAATACCTCGTTGGCTGCTTGTCCAGAAAAGAGGTTCTTGAATCCTTAAAGTCCCTTGAAAGTCCCTTTACTGTCTTTCTTAGCCTCTGCCATCAACAATTATGACTCAGACTAAGATCTGCTTAAGTTAAATTGCACACAGTCAATTAACAAATTCCGTAGCAGTAACACAACAGAGAACGTCAGTTCCGGGATGGAACATAAAAACACAAACAATGGCCTAACGTTAATTTACCTGTTACATCACATTTAAATTCTTATCTAGACATCAATAAATCATTTATTTATTTACTACATCAAATAAACCTTATGAATTATGTATTAATCATGCATCGTGAAAACAGCATCTATGTAACACCACTTACACCAGATATACTACATCCATAGCTGTAGTTTCCTCATTACCAGATATACTACATCCATAACTAGTGGTTTCCTCATTACCAGATATACTACATCCATAATTAGTGGTTTCCTCATTACCAGATATACTACATCCATAACTAGTGGTTTCCTCATTACCAGATATACTACATCCATAACTAGTGGTTTCCTCATTACCAGATATACTACATCCATAACAAACAGTTTCCTCATTACCAGATATACTACATCCATAACTAGTGGTTTCCTCATTACCAGATATACTACATCCATAACTAGTGGTTTCCTCATTACCAGATATACCACATCCATAACTAGTGGTTTCCTCATTACCAGATATACCACATCCATAACTAGTGGTTTCCTCATTACCAGATATACTACATCCATAACTAGTGGTTTCCTCATTACCAGATATACCACATCCATAACTAGTGGTTTCCTCATTACCAGATATACTACATCCATAACTAGTGGTTTCCTCATTACCAGATATACTACATCCATAACTAGTGGTTTCCTCATTACCAGATATACTACATCCATAACTAGTGGTTTCCTCATTACCAGATATACTACATCCATAACTAGTGGTTTCCTCATTACCAGATATTCTACATCCATAACTAGTGGTTTCCTCATTAGTAGGGAGGAGTTTCTACAACTAAATTGAACGGGCATCGCCCTCGTGCCGCAATTTTATTAAGCACAGAAAGGGGCCTATATTGGAGACCAAAAGTCATCTGGCACACTGCTTATAGTTTCAACAACATGAATAACTTATTTCTAGCCTACAATCATCGATGTTACTACTAATGTGAGAACAAGACAAAATATGACTATTGTTGCTCATTTTAAGACAAATGTCAAATAATCATTACATTCATTACAGACGTCAATTGTTGTACAACATCATGGCTACGCTGTTGGCATCACCTTTTACAGTGGATTTCCGCTGTTGTGGGCCTTTAACCATCTGTCTGACTTTGTTGTTCACACAGGAGAGAGACGTGACTATCGTGGATCCTCTGGGGAGCCTCAACAACCTCATGATGCTGACAAGGCAGAGAAGGGTCTCTCCAGATCAGAACACCTCAAGAAACACCTGCAGAAATCCACAGGGAAGAGAACTCACCGCTGCTCTGACTGTGGGAAGAGATTCACCTCCTCAGCAGGCATTAAAATTCATCAGAGAATCCACACAGGAGAGAAACCTTTTACCTGTACTCAATGTGGGAAGAGTTTTACTACATCTGACCATCTGACTCTACACCAGAGAACACACACAGGAGAGAAACCTTATAGCTGTGATCAATGTGGGAAGAGTTTTACTCAGCTAACCAACCTGATATCACACCAGAGAACACACACGGGAGATAAACCTTATAGCTGTGATCAATGTGGGAAGAGTTTTACTCAGCCAAGCAGCCTGACACGACACCAGAGAACACACACAGGAGAGAAATCATATACCTGTGATCAATGTGGGAAGAGTTTTACTACATCTAACTATCTGACTATACACCATAGAACACACACAGGAGAGAAACCTTATAGCTGTGATCAATGTGGGAAGAGTTTTACTGCATCTAGCTATCTAACTATACACCAGAGAACACACACAGGAGATAAACCTTATAGCTGTGATCAATGTGGGAAGAGTTTTACTACATCTAGCTATCTGACTATACACCAGAGAACACACACAGGAGATAAACCTTATAGCTCTGACCAGAGATAATCTGATTTAAAGATCTCTGATCAAATATTAGAAATCAAATCAAATTTATTTGTCACATACACATGGTTAGCAGGTGTTAATGCAAGTGTAACGAAATGCTTGTGCTTCTAAAATACATACATGAAGGAGTTGTTTCATGATTTCAATGAATTAATGTCACAATGTATAATGTTTAACATTGTAGTAGGAGTATTTTAATGATGTCAGAATATAGAACCCTAAATGTTTGTCCCCTGTTTTATTGATTTCAGCATGATATGGATATTAGCCTCAGGGGGAAAATCCAGGCTCTGAAATGGAAGAGTACTATTTATGAGTTTTAACAAAAAGTGACAAAAAAAAGAGTTGTGTACCACGTTACCACGTTGGTGACCCATTTGAATCAAAATGCAACACTTCAAAATGTAGCAATCTGTTTTCTACAAATTGTCCTCTAACCAGTGATGTACACATTATTCCCAGATTCCGTGTGGTGTTTGAGCTGTTAGTTTTAACAAGACGTGCAACCTCATCTCCCTCCTCTCGCACAAATGATTTTAGCAGGATATCGATGAGTGATGACAAATAAGTGTTGTGTTCCTTTGTTCAGCGACCCCTACATTTAAATGTATCACTCCAAAATGTAGCTGACTGTCTTCTGCTGGTTGTCCTCTAACCAGTGAGGTGAAATATATCTCCCATTTCCATGTGTTTATTTTAGTTGTTAGTTTCAACAGCACGTACAACCTGATTTCCCCCCTAATCGATATCAGTGATTTATTGCTACTTGTCAAAACATCAGCGTTTCTGGTGCTTGGTCAGTTTATAAGGTGCTTGTTTAAAAAATACAAGTAATATGATTATTATGGCTGATGTTTGTGTATATTGCACATTTTATGTTTAGGTTTTCAATATATCACAAACTGTCTCAAAACTGTGTTTTGACATTGGGGATATCCCACCTAGCAAAATGTCATTGAAAAGACGTTGAAAATAAGACTATGCAACCAAATGTTTCGTATTTACATTTCATGTAACATTTAGTTATGATTATTATTGATGCAACCAACTGAAAATTGTTTTGTACCATTTTATTGACATTGTTTCCCTGCTTTTAGAATATCAGAATGTACTAGAGCATGACATTGGGGACTGGGCCCCGATCCAACAACATACCTATCTAGTGAACCCTGAAAAGAGAGAGAACCTCCACAGTGAGGTGGAAAGTTACTACAGATATTGCAGGAGTTAAGGACAACTTGGTTGCTGATTGTCTCAAGGGTTGGCAGTCAAAAAGTTTTGTGTTTTGCGTTTAGCCATTGTGTTGCCATGGTTCACAATTTATTTTGACTGCACGTTTTTCCATATTGGAGGTGAGTTTTGTTTGGGCTCGTTCCAAGGCGACGAGAGTTCTAGAAGCTATTGTGTTTTAGGAAGACGAGAGTTCTAGAAGCTATTGTGTTTTAGGAAGACGAGAGTTCTAGAAGTGAGTGAGTTTTAGGAAGACGAGAGTTCTAGAAGCTAGTGAGTTTTAGGAAGACGAGAGTTCTAGAAGCTAGTGGGTTTTAGGAAGACGAGAGTTCTAGAAGCTAGTGGGTTTTAGGAAGACGAGAGTTCTAGAAGCTAGTGGGTTTTAGGAAGACGAGAGTTCTAGAAGCTAGTGGGTTTTAGGAAGACGAGAGTTCTAGAAGCTAGTGAGTTTTAGGAAGACGAGAGTTCTAGAAGCTAGTGAGTTTTAGGAAGACGAGAGTTCTAGAAGCAAGTGAGTTTTAGGATTCTATAGAAATTATATGATTGTATATTATTATTTAGAAATATGTTTTTTTTCTTGTTTTTAATTGTTGACAGTCAGTAGACACTATGTGTATATTGTAGAAGACCTAGTCATTGTAGTTGATTATAATGTGAAATAGAAGTTGTTTTCTGTTGATGGTGAGCAAACTTGTCCAACAAAAATATAGGATATATTTGTTGTCATAAGGGGGAAGGTGTTACAGGCTTTGGTTTTTCCATTTATGTTTTGAGGTTGGACGCTAGCACGTATAGCTTGTTAGCACGTAGGGCTCGTTAGCACGTCTAGCTCTTTAGCACGTAGGGCTCGTTAGCACGTCTAGCCCGTTAACACGTCTAGCTCGTTAGCACGTAGGACGCACTGATTGGTGTCACCTCGTTAGTCAGTATGTGTTACACCTGTGCTGGCTTGTCCATCTCGTTATGGTTGGATGTTGCATCCAATTGTTAATATTTTAATCAATGGATTTTCCTTAGGGTGCTCATTAGTCTTTCAGTTGTTAATCTTCTGTTTGTTGTGTAGTAAATATTTCTGTTTATTTTCATTGTTTTTTCCTGTGAAGCCATTGCGTTGCATCCATGTCTGAAATGTGCTGTATAAATAAATCTTGATTTGAACATATTGCAAAACAAAGGAACCCAATGACTGACCAATCAACAGACTTAATTTGTATTTGTATTTTATTTAACCTTTATTTAACTAGGCAAGTCAGTTAAGAACAAATTCTTATTGATTGCCTACCAGGGAACAGTGGGTTAACTGCGTTGTTCAGGGGCAGAACAACAGATTTTTACCTTGTCAGCTTTAACCACTAGGCTACCTGCCGCCCTCTTGCAAAACCAATGAGCACATATCTTGGTCCATCTTAGTATGAAAAACAGTATATCCTCCACTATGTCAAAATAGTGCTGGTATGTAAGTTTAGTATCACTTTTCAACCAACCCAGTGCATTTGTTGAAGATGAAACATTTTGAAATCAACAATACGTCAAAGGATTCAACAACTGTAAACTGAAACAAACAATTGGATCAAACAGATCAATCCCACTGGACATTGGGTTTCATTCAGACTCTGCAGGGCTTAGATTAAGCCAGGACTAGATAAACTAGGACATTTAAGTAGATTTCCTGAACGTGGCTTAAATTAGGTTTAGTTAGTCGGAGTCAGGTAAGTAAGCCTAAATGAGAACACCTAGGTTAATCCTGATTAGGTTCAGTATGAACACCTGGGTTAATCCTGATTAGGTTCAGTATAAACACCTGGGTTAATCCTGATTAGGTTCAGTATGAACACCTGGGTTAATCCTGATTAGGTTCAGTATGAACACCTGGGTTAATCCTGATTAGGTTCAGTATGAACACATTTACATTTAAGTCATTTAGCAGACGCTCTTATCCAGAGCGACTTACAAATTGGTGCATTCACCTTATGATATCCAGTGGAACAACCACTTTACAATAGTGCGTCTAAATATTTTAAGGTGGGGGGGGTAGAAGGATTACTTTATACAATCCTAGGTATTCCTTAAAGAGGTGGGGTTTCAGGTGTCTCCGGAAGGTGGTGATTGACTCCGCTGTCCTGGCGTCGTGAGGGAGTTTGATCCACCATTGGGGTGCCAGAACAGCGAACAGTTTTGACTGGGCTGAGCGGGAACTGTACTTCCTCAGAGGTAGGGAGGCGAGCAGGCCAGAGGTGGATGAACGCAGTGCCCTTGTTTTGGTGTAGGGCCTGATCAGAGCCTGAAGGTACGGAGGTGCCGTTCCCCTCACAGCTCCGTAGGCAAGCACCATGGTCTTGTAGCGGATGCGAGCTTCAACTGGAAGCCAGTGGAGAGAGCGGAGGAGCGGGGTGACGTGAGAGAACTTGGGAAGGTTGAACACCAGACGGGCTGCGGCGTTCTGGATGAGTTGTAGGGGTTTAATGGCACAGGCAGGGAGCCCAGCCAACAGCGAGTTGCAGTAATCTAGACGGGAGATGACAAGTGCCTGGATTAGGACCTGCGCCGCTTCCTGTGTGAGGCAGGGTCGTACTCTGCGAATGTTGTAGAGCATGAACCTACAGGAACGGGTCACTGCCTTGATGTTAGTTGAGAACGACAGGGTGTTGTCCAGGATCACGCCAAGGTTCTTAGCACTCTGGGAGGAGGACACAATGGAGTTGTCAACTGTGATGGTGAGATCATGGAACGGGCAGTCCTTCCCCGGTAGGAAGAGCAGCTCCGTCTTGCCGAGGTTCAGCTTGAGGTGGTGATCCGTCATCCACACTAATATGTCTGCCAGACATGCAGAGATGCGATTCGCCACCTGGTTATCAGAAGGGGGAAAGGAGAAGATTAATTGTGTGTCGTCTGCATAGCAATGATAGGAGAGACCATGTGAGGATATGACAGAGCCAAGTGACTTGGTGTATAGCGAGAATAGGAGAGGGCCTAGAACAGAGCCCTGGGGGACACCAGTGGTGAGAGCACGTGGTGCGGAGAGAGATTCTCGCCACGCCACCTGGTAGGAGCGACCTGTCAGGTAGGACGCAATCCAAGCGTGGGCCGTGCCGGAGATGCCCAACTCGAAGAGGGTGGAGAGGAGGATCTGATGGTTCACAGTATCAAAGGCAGCCGATAGGTCTAGAAGGATGAGAGCAGAGGAGAGAGAGTTAGCTTTAGCAGTGCGGAGCGCCTCCGTGACACAGAGAAGAGCAGTCTCAGTTGAATGACTAGTCTTGAAACCTGACTGATTTGGATCAAGAAGGTCATTCTGAGAGAGATAGCAGGAGAGCTGGCCAAGGACGGCACGTTCAAGAGTTTTGGAGAGAAAAGAAAGAAGGGATACTGGTCTGTAGTTGTTGACATCGGAGGGATCGAGTGTAGGTTTTTTCAGAAGGGGTGCAACTCTCGCTCTCTTGAAGACGGAAGGGACGTAGCCAGCGGTCAAGGATGAGTTGATGAGCGAGGTGAGGTAAGGGAGAAGGTCTCCGGAAATGGTCTGGAGAAGAGAGGAGGGGATAGGGTCAAGCAGGCAGGTTGTTGGGCGGCCGGCCGTCCCAAGACGCGAGATTTCATCTGGAGAGAGAGGGGAGAAAGAGGTCAAAGCACAGGGTAGGGCAGTGTGAGCAGGACCAGCGGTGTCGTTTGACTTAGCAAACGAGGATCGGATGTCGTCGACCTTCTTTTCAAAAAGGATTCAGGAGGGAGGAGAAGGTGGCAAAGAGCTTCCTAGGGTTAGAGGCAGATGCTTGGAATTTAGAGTGGTAGAAAGTGGCTTTAGCAGCAGAGACAGAAGAGGAAAATGTAGAGAGGAGGGAGTGAAAGGATGCCAGGTCCGCAGGAGGCGAGTTTTCCTCCATTTCCGCTCGGCTGCCCGGAGCCCTGTTCTGTGAGCTCGCAATGAGTCGTCGAGCCACGGAGCAGGAGGGGAGGACCGAGCCGGCCTGGAGGATAGGGGACATAGAGAGTCAAAGGATGCAGAAAGGGAGGAGAGGAGGGTTGAGGACGCAGAATCAGGAGATAGGTTGGAGAAGGTTTGAGCAGAGGGAAGAGATGATAGGATGGAAGAGGAGAGAGTAGCGGGGGAGAGAGAGCGAAGGTTGGGACGGCGCAATACCATCCGAGTAGGGGCAGAGTGAGAAGTGTTGGATGAGAGCGAGAGGGAAAAGGATTCAAGGTAGTGGTCGGAGACTTGGAGGGGAGTTGCAATGAGATTAGTGGAAGAACAGCATCTAGTAAAGATGAGGTCAAGCATATTGCCTGCCTTGTGAGTAGGGGGGGAAGGTGAGAGGGTGAGGTCAAAAGAGGAGAGGAGTGGAAAGAAGGAGGCAGAGAGGAATGAGTCAAAGGTAGACGTGGGGAGGTTAAAGTCACCCAGAACTGTGAGAGGTGAGCCATCCTCAGGAAAGGAACTTATCAAGCTCATTGATGAACTCTCCAAGGGAACCTGGAGGGCGATAAATGATAAGGATGTTAAGCTTGAAAGGGCTGGTAACTTTGACAGCATGGAATTCAAAGGAGGCGATAGACAGATGGGTCAGGGGAGAGAGAGAATGTCCACTTGGGAGAGATGAGGATCCCAGTGCCACCACCCCGCTGACCAGAAGCTCTCGGGGTGTGCGAGAACACGTGGGCAGACGAGGAGAGAGCAGTAGGAGTAGCAGTGTTATCTGTGGTAATCCATGTTTCCGTCAGTGCCAAGAAGTCGAGGGACTGGAGGGAAGCATAGGCTGAGATGAACTCTGCCTTGTTGGCCGCAGATCGGCAGTTCCAGAGGCTGCCGGAGACCTGGAACTCCACGTGGGTCATGCGCGCTGGGACCACCAGGTTAGAGTGGCAGCGGCCACGCGGTGTGAAGCGTTTGTATGGCCTGTGCAGAGAGGAGAGAACAGGGATAGACAGACACATAGTTGACAGGCTACAGAAGAGGCTACGCTAATACAAAGGAGATTGGAATGACAAGTGGACTACACGTCTCGAATGTTCAGAAAGTTAAGCTTACGTTGCAAAAATCTTATTGACTAAAATGATTAAAATGATACAGTACTGCTGGCTGGTGAAGTAGGCTAGCTAGCAGTGGCTGCGTTGTTGACTTTGTTTGAAAGTGTAGCTGGCTAGGTAACCTCGATAATTACTCTAAACTACACAATTATCTTAGATACAAAGACAGCAAAGACAACTATGTAGCTAGCTAACACTACACTAGTCAAATCGTTCCGTTGTAATGTATTATTAGTTTCTACAGTGCTGCTAGTCGGTAGAAGTTGACTAGCTACCTAGCAGTTGTTGACTAGGTAGGAGAACGGTGGCGCGGCGCGGCAACGAAAATAGCTGGCTAGCTAACCTCGATAATTACTCTGAACTACACAATTATCTTAGATACAAAGACAGCAAAGACAACTATGTAGGTAGCTAACACTACACTACACTGGTCTAATGGTGCTCATTAAAACCCGGAATAGAAAACACCAATACTGGTGTGAATCTTGAGATGAAACAATGGCAGAGGCAAAAATAATTTGTTCAAAAAAACTTTAGTGTGTATGAAAAAACGCTCCAAAACAAATGTTGTCAAACCATCCAGTTATTGAAGGTACACTTACATTTTAGTCATTTAGCAGACGCTCTTATCCAGAGCAACTTACAGTAGTGAATGCATACATTTAATTTCATTTTCATGCATTTTTTTGTACTGGCCCCCTTGTGGGAATCAGGGTTGTGGGAATCAAACCCACAACCCTGGCATCGCAAACACCATGCTCGACCAACTGAGCCACACTGCTGCTACTGAGCAGCAGAACAAGCGGGTTGGGCTGCAATTTGCAGTGAATTCAATGGAAATGTAACCACAAGAAGAGTACAACAACTAGAGGTGAGATATCTGCATTATTATCAGGATTACAAGAAGAAACAACAACTAGAGGTGAGATATCTGCATTATTATCAGGATTACAAGAAGAAACAACAACTAGAGGTGAGATATCTGCATTATTATCAGGATTACAAGAAAAAACAACAACTAGAGGTGAGATATCTGCATTATTATCAGGATTACAAGAAGAAACAACAACTAGAGGTGAGATATCTGCATTATTATCAGGATTACAAGAAGAAACAACAACTAGAGGTGAGATATCTGCATTATTATCAGGATTACAAGAAGAAACAACAACTAGAGGTGAGATATCTGCATTATTATCAGGATTACAAGAAGAAACAACAACTAGAGGTGAGATATCTGCATTATTATCAGGATTACAGGAAGAAACAACAACTAGAGGTGAGCAGCCAATCACTCCTGGGAACTGCCCATATTCAGATATTCATATTGCCCTTTATAGTTGGCTTGGCCAGCAGCATCAGGAAACTAGATGTAAAGACTCCTCCTGCAGACTTTATAGTTGGCTTGACCAGCAGCATCAGGAAACTAGATGTAAAGACTCCTCCTGCAGACTTTATAGTTGGCTTGACCAGCAGCATCAGGAAACTAGATGTAAAGACTCCTCCTGCAGACTTTATAGTTGGCTTGACCAGCAGCATCAGGAAACTAGATGTAAAGACTCCTCCTGCAGACTTTATAGTTGGCTTGGCCAGCAGCATCAGGAAACTAGATGTAAAGACTCCTCCTGCAGACTTTATAGTTGGCTTGACCAGCAGCATCAGGAAACTAGATGTAAAGACTCCTCCTGCAGACTTTGTGAACAATTAAACACAGTTGCTTCACTGGCACCACACAAATCACCAGTTTCACAATGAAAGATTCCAGATGCCAAAAACCGCAAGGATTTAACTCCTATCCAAAAGTACTGGTCTGGCTGGCCTCTGTAGTGCATGTTGGTCTTCATTTAGAAATTATAAATAGTCCATGCTTCCTCACAAACAGTATGAACTTTGAGATTTCAGCTGATGTACGAAGGGCTATATAAATAAATTTGATTTGATTTGATTTATGAAGCAGAAGTTAAACCTGCCTCTTTGAAAGATTAATTTAAGCTTCAATTTAGTCCTGGAGTAGCTCTTATCCACCCTCTTTCAATCAGCTTTGTTTAGTCCAGAACAGGCTAAATCGACCATTATCTTTTAGTCTGGGACTAAGCTTAAGCCTTTTATGTGAAACCGGCCCTGAGTGTTTTATATGACTAAATGTGTTTCTGTGTTGCATAGATGCTCCATATCCATTACTTTGAATGTTTTATATAATATGACTAAATGTGTTTATTTCTGTGTTGCAGGGACAGTCAAGAAATGGAACAGCAAGGCCACAGAACATGACATAAGCAGAGCTGTGGGAGACCACCTCAAGCCCCTGGTAGAGCCGGGGGTGGTGTTTACCACTCCACCACGCCTTCAGCAGGCTGGAAAAGTGGGATTGATACGGTTTTTCATACTAAAAGGGACCAAGAGTCTGTCGATTGGTCAGTGATCAGATGACAGAAGTCACATTTAGGTGCCAGGTGTAAGTGAGGCCATAGATGCTCCATATCCATTACTTTGAATGTTTTATATAATGACTAAATGTGTTTCTGTGTTGCAGGGGCAGTCAAGAAATGGAACAGCAAGGCCACAGAACATGACATAATCAGAGCTGTGGGAGACCACCTCAAGCCCCTGGTAGAGCCGGGGGTGGTGTTTACCACTCCACCATGCCTTCAGCAGGCTGGAAATGTGGGATTGATCTGGTTGATCCAATTGTTTGTTTCAGTTTTCAGTAGTTGAATCCTTTGACATATTGATTTCAACAAATGAACTGGGTTGGTTGAAAAGTGAAACTAAACGTACAGTGGGGGAAAAAAGTATTTGATCCCCTGCTGATTTTGTACATTTGCCCACTGACAAAGAAATTATCAGTCTATAATTTTAATAGTAGGTTTTTGACATGCGTTTTTCTGGATATTTTTGTTGTTATTCTGTCTCTCACTGTTCAAATAAACCTACCATTAAAATTATAGACTGATCCTTTCTTTGTCAGTGGGCAAACGTACAAAGTCAGCAGGGGATCAAATACTTTTTTCCCCTCACTGTACATATCATGCACTATTTTGACAGTGGAAGATATACTGAATTTATACTTTTTTTCATACTAAGATGGACCAAGATATGTGTTGCTTTTGCACATATTTGTTCATTGGTTTTGCAAGAGTCTGTTGATTGGTCAGTCATCGGGTTCATTTGTTTTACAATATGTTCAAATCAAATCAAGCTTTATTTATACAGCACATGTCAGACATGGATGCAACACAATGGCTTCACAGGAAAAAACTAATATTTACCACAACAAACAAGATAAACAACTGAAAGACTAGAGAGCATTCTAAGGAAATTCCATTGATTAAAATATTATCAATTGGATGCAATATCCAACCCAAAATATAAGCTTGTTTTACTACATTGTTTGTTGTTACGTTCCCCAGCAAGAAAACCAGAAATATCCCTTAAACAGAAGAGGAACTAACAAAAAGTCACTGACAACAACCACAACTAAACAGGTGGGGTTTTAGGAGGGGTTCTGAAAGACACTATGGGGGTGTCCACTGAAAGTTGACTAGTAACAACAACTGGGACCTAAAAGACACCCACCATGAGACCCACTAAATCTGCCCAAGAAGAGAAAAACAAAAGAAAAACCCACACCAAACTTAAAGACAGGAAGCAAACCAAAAAGGTGGAGCAACTAAAGGTGTTGACTCTCCACATGTATCAAGACAACTGGAGCACTGGGCCAGACACTCTTAAATAGAACCTGGACCAGCTCAGGTGAAACATCTTCCCACTAACGAGATGGACAAGCCAGCACAGGTGTAACACATACTGACTAACGAGGTGACACCAATCAGTGCGTCCTACGTGCTAACGAGCTAGACGTGCTAACGAGCTAGACGTGCTAAAGTCCAACCTCAAAACAAAAATGGAAAAACCAAAGCCTGTAACACCTTCCCCCTTAAGACAACAAATATATCCTATATTTTTGTTGGACAAGTTTGCTCACCACAAACAGAAAACAACTTCAATTTCACATTATAATCAACTACAATGCTTCACCTTCACCAATATAAACATGGTGTCTACTGGCTGTCAACAATTAAAAACAAGAAAAAAAACACATATTTCTAAAAAGTAAATTACACAATCAATAATAAATCTATAATTCCTATAGAATCCCCCCCTAGAAAAGCAATTTTTCCCACAAAACACAAAACTTTTTGACTGCCAACCCTTGAGACAATCAGCAACCAAGTTGTCCTTACCACAGACATGTCTGATTTCAAGAGGAAACTCCTGCAATATCCGTAGTAACTTTCCACCTCACTGCAGAGCTTCTCTCTCTTTTCAGGGTTCACTAGATAGGCATGTTGTTGGATCAGGGCCCAGTCCCCAATGTCATGCTCTAGTACATTTGGGTTGGCACATCTGAGAATGAACCCTGATATTCTAATAGCAGGGCAACAATGTCAATATAATTGTACCAAAAATTGTCAGTTGGTTGCATAAATAAATATTTGGTTGCATAGTCCTTTTTTCAAAGTATTTTCAATTACATTTTTCTAGGTGGGATAGCCCCAATGTCAAAACACAGTTTTAACATGTACAAATCAATAACCAATATGCAGAAACAGTTTGTGATATATTGAAAACCTAAACATAAAATGGGCCACACTGCATACACAAACATCTGCCACAATAATCATATTACTTGTATTATTTAAAACAAGCACCTTATAAACTGTACAAGCACCAAAAACGCTGTTGTTTTGACAAGTAGCAATAAATCACTGATATCGATTAGGGGGGAAATCAGGTTGTACGGGATGTTGAAACTAACACAACTAAAAAAACACATGGAAATGGGAGATATATTTTACCTCACTGGTTAGAGGACAACCTGCCAAAGACAGTCAGCTACATTTTGGATTGATACATTTAGGGGTCGCTAAACAAAGGAACACAACACTTATTTGTCATAACTCATCACTAAAATCAATTGTGCCGAGAGGAGGGAGATGAGGTTGCAAGTCCTGTTAAAACTAACAGCTCAAAAACCACACGGAATCTGGGAATAATGTGTACATCACTGGTTAGAGGACAACTTGTCGAAAACACCTAGCTACATTTTGAAGTGTTGCATTTTGATTCAAGTGGGTCAACAACGTGGTAAGTGTAACACAACTCTTTTTTTGTTAGTCACTTTTTGTTAAATCTCATAAATAGTAACTCTTCCATTTCAGAGCCTGGATTTCCCCCCTGAGGCTAATATCCATATCATGTTGAAATCAATAGAACAGGGGACAAACGTTTAGGGTTCTACATTGTGACATCATTAAAATACTCCTTCTACAATGTTAAAACATTCTACATTGTGACATTAATTCATTGATATCATGAAACAACTCCTTCATGTGTTTTCTGATCTTTAATCAGATTGTCTCTGGTCACAGCTATAGGATTTCTCTCCTGTGTGTGTTCTCTGGTGTGATATCAGGTTGCTTAGCTGAGTAAAACTTTTCCCACATTGATCACAGCTATAAGGCTTATCTCCTGTGTGTGTTCTCTGGTGTAAAGTCAGCTGGCCAGATGTAACAAACCTCTTCCCACATTGATCACAGCCATGAGGTTTCTCTCCTGTGTGTGTTCTCTGGTGTATCTTCAGATGGCTCGATGTAAAAAAAAACTTCCCACATTGATCACAGCTATATGGTTTCTCTCCTGTGTGTGTTCTCTGGTGTCGTGTCAGGTTGCTTGGCTGAGTAAAACTCTTCCCACATTGATCACAGCTATAAGGTTTATCTCCAGTGTGTGTTCTCTGGTGTGATATCAGGTTGCTTAGCTGAGTAAAACTGTTCCCACATTGATCACAGCTATAAGGTTTCTCTCCTGTGTGTGTTCTCTGGTGTACAATAAGATGGCTAGATGTAGTAAAACTAGTCCCACATTGATCACAGCTATGAGGTTTCTCTCCTGTGTGGATTCTCTGGTGTAATGTCAGCAGACCAGATCCAACAAAACTCTTGCCACATTGATCACAGCTATAGGGTTTCTGTCCTGTATGTATTCTCTGATGCACTGTCAGATCTCCAGATTGACCAAAACTCTTCCCACATTGAGCACAGCTATAAGGTTTCTCTCCTGTGTGGATTCTCTGGTGTTGAGTCAGACTGCTAGACTCAGTAAAACTCTTCCCACATTTACCACAGATATAAGGTTTCTCTCCTGTGTGTGTTCTCTGGTGTAGAGTCAGATGGCCAGATGTAGTAAAACTCTTCCCACATTGAGTACAGGTAAAAGGTTTCTCTCCTGTGTGGATTCTCTGATGAATTTTAATGCCTGCTGAGGAGGTGAATCTCTTTCCACAGTCAGAGCAGCAGTGAGTTCTCTTCCCTGTGGATCTCTGTAGGTGTTTCTTGAGGTGTTCTGATCTGGAGAGACTCCTCTCTGCCCTGTCATCATCACGAGGTTGTTGAGGCTCCCCAGAGGACCCACGGTAGTCCCGTCTCTCTCCTGTGTGAACAACAAAGTCAGACAGATGGTTAAAGGCCCACAACAGCAGAAATCCACTGTAAAAGATGATGCCAATGGCGTAGCCATGATGTTGTACAAGAAATGACATCTGTAATGAATGTACAAATTATTTGACAATTGTCTTAAAATGAGCAAAAATTGTCATATATTGTCTTGTTTTCACATTAGTAGTAACATCGATGATTGTAGGCTAAAAATAAGTTATTCATGTTGTTGAAACTCTAAGCAGTGTGCCAGACAACTTTTGGTCTCCAATATAGGCCCCTTTCTGTGCTTGCTAAAATTGCGGCACGAGGGGGATGCACATGCAATTTAGTTGTAGAAACTCCTCCCTGCTAATGAGGAAACCGATAGTTATGGATGTACTGTATCTGCCTGGAGCCAAAATGGTGAACAAAGATTTTAGTTTTTCACAATGTATTCTGAATGTGAATGGGGGAAAACTCAGGGGAGTAACCTCCATTTACAGGTTGCTTATGAGTACATTTCACACTACTTTGGATTAAAATTGTAAGGCTCGTTTGAATGTTCTGTTTAATATAATGTTTGTGTCGTCATTGCAAATCAACCGCTTTGTACTTAAAAAAAACACTTCAACCAGTAAAATGCTCTTTGGCTTTTCCATCAGCCTGACAATGAGGGTTTGTAAACTAAGTGTTTGGCAAATTGGCCCATAACTTCACCTAAGAATAACATAGACCTACTGTAGGACCCATAACTTCACCTAACAACAAATGTCGTGATGTTTGTCATGTGACTGTCATTCAGAAAATGATTTCCTGGATCAGCTAACTAAACAGCTACAGTATTAAGTATTATGTGTAATTATTTAAGACCCGCGTTAATGACAGTATCCATTTGGGTGTCGTCAATAAAGTTAAGGTAACTCTAGGTTAAAACCATTGGATTTAGCAAACTCTGAAATGACTTAGGATTTCTGTGCCCATAAAACTGTTTTCCCAGTGTAACATAAGGAGACAAAAAATGTTACATAGTTAGAGAGCATTTCAGAATACAAAAAAACAGCATATGACAAGGGTAACATTATGACTATAACTACTGTTCCCTGAAGGAGGGAAACTAGGTACAACATACTATTAAATCCACACGTTGTGACTACAACAACTGTTCCCTGAAGGAGGGAAACTAGGTACAACATACTATTAAATCCACACCTCGCTGGAAGCCCCGCCTTCCACAGGTGATGAGCGTGAGACTCGGATATATTCCTTAAATGTAATATCTCACTTCACCGACCCAGGAAGTGGCGGGGCCAAACAGGTGTTGTAACTCGTTCATAACTGGCACGCAGATCAGCAGAAATTGTAAGATAAACTGGCACTTCAAATGGAAATGAAAAAAGTTTGCCTATTTTACCGGAAACTTCAGCAGCATAACGTCAGAATTAACGAAGGCCAGCAGCAGGTGGGGAATTGGTTATTTTCTTCTGGTTATATTGACCTCTGGCTTCCTCAAGTCATTTGTGTGTGTTAATTATTTAATCAAACGCTTGAAGCATCAGTTCAGTTCAAGTTCTGCACATACAGTTGATTTTATTAAACACACGGGGTGTGTCTATATTAACAAATACACGTCATAACATTTCAACCAATCAATTGGTAGAAATAAAATACTATTTTTTATTTTTATTTGGGACAGCCCCAGAACATAGTGCATTCAGACCGCTTCCCTTTTTACACATTTTGTTACGTTACAGCCTTATTCTGAAATGGATTACTTTTTTTTAAATGATCAATCTTCAGACAACACCTCAAAATGACATCACAATACCCCATAAAATTCAGAAGAAAGTTTAGAAATGCTTGCATACCAGTGGTTTTATTTCTGTAGAACATGCTAGTACGCTACAGTAGATTGTATCTCTCTAGGTCATGCCAGTAGACTACAGTAGGTTGTATCTCTCTAGGTCATGCCAGTAGGTTACAGTAGGTTGTATCTCTCTAGGTCATAACTCTCTAGGTCATGCCAGTAAGCTACAGTAGGTTGTATCTCTCTAGGTCATACCAGTAGGCTACAGTAGGTTGTAACTCTCTAGGTCATGCCAGTAGGTTACAGTAGGTTGTATTTCTCTAGGTCATGCCAGTAGGTTACAGTAGGTTGTTTCTCTCTAGGTCATGCCAGTAGACTACAGTAGGTTGTATCAAAGTGGTTTTATCTCTCTAGGTCATGCCAGTAAGCTACAGTAGATTGTAACTCTCTAGGTCATGCCAGTAGACTACAGTAGGTTGTAACTCTCTAGGTCATGCCAGTAGGCTACAGTAGGTTGTAACTCTCTAGGTCATGCCAGTAGGCTACAGTAGGTTGTAACTCTCTAGGTCATGCCAGTAGGCTACAGTAGGTTGTAACTCTCTAGGTCATGCCAGTAGGCTACAGTAGGTTGTAACTCTCTAGGTCATGCCAGTAGGCTACAGTAGGTTGTAACTCTCTAGGTCATGCCAGTAGGCTACAGTAGGTTGTAACTCTCTAGGTCATGCCAGTAGGCTACAGTAGGTTGTATCTCTCTAGGTCATGCCAGTAGGTTACAGTAGGTTGTATCTCTCTAGGTCATGCCAGTAGGCTACAGTAGGTTGTATCTCTCTAGGTCATGCCAGTAGGTTACAGTAGGTTGTAACTCTCTAGGTCATGCCAGTAGGTTACAGTAGGTTGTAACTCTCTAGGTCATGCCAGTAGGTTACAGTAGGTTGTATCTCTCTAGGTCATGCCAGTAGGTTACAGTAGGTTGTAACTCTCTAGGTCATGCCAGTAGGTTACAGTAGGTTGTAACTCTCTAGGTCATGCCAGTAGGCTACAGTAGGTTGTATCTCTCTAGGTCATGCCAGTAGGTTACAGTAGGTTGTAACTCTCTAGGTCATGCCAGTAGGTTACAGTAGGTTGTATCTCTCTTGGTCATGCCAGTAGGCTACAGTAGGTTGTATCTCTCTAGGTCATGCCAGTAGGTTACAGTAGGTTGTAACTCTCTAGGTCATGCCAGTAGGCTACAGTAGGTTGTATCTCTCTAGGTCATGCCAGTAGCTAACAGTAGGTTGTAACTCTCTAGGTCATGCCAGTAGGTTACAGTAGGTTGTAACTCTCTAGGTCATGCCAGTAGGTTACAGTAGGTTGTATCTCTCTAGGTCATGCCAGTAGGTTACAGTAGGTTGTAACTCTCTAGGTCATGCCAGTAGGCTACAGTAGGTTGTATCTCTCTAGGTCATGCCAGTAGGTTACAGTAGGTTGTAACTCTCTAGGTCATGCCAGTAGGTTACAGTAGGTTGTATCTCTCTAGGTCATGCCAGTAGGTTACAGTAGGTTGTAACTCTCTAGGTCATGCCAGTAGGTTACAGTAGGTTGTAACTCTCTAGGTCATGCCAGTAGGCTACAGTAGGTTGTATCTCTCTAGGTCATGCCAGTAGGTTACAGTAGGTTGTATCTCTCTAGGTTATGCCAGTAGGTTACAGTAGGTTGTAACTCTCTAGGTCATGCCAGTAGGCTACAGTAGGTTGTATCTCTCTTGGTCATGCCAGTAGGCTACAGTAGGTTGTATCTCTCTAGGTCATGCCAGTAGGTTACAGTAGGTTGTAGCTCTCTAGGTCATGCCAGTAGGTTACAGTAGGTTGTAACTCTCTAGGTCATGCCAGTAGGCTACAGTAGGTTGTATCTCTCTAGGTTATGCCAGTAGGTTGTAACACTCTAGGTCATGCCAGTAGGCTACAGTAGGTTGTATCTCTCTAGGTCATGCCAGTAGGTTACAGTAGGTTGTATCTCTCTAGGTCATGCCAGTAGACTACAGTAGGTTGTAACTCTCTAGGTCATGCCAGTAGACTACAGTAGGTTGTAACTCTCTAGGTCATGCCAGTAGGCTACAGTAGGTTGTATCTCTCTAGGTCATGCCAGTAGGTTACAGTAGGTTGTATCCAAGTGGAAACAATTATCAACCCAATGTGGAAAGTGTTGAATTTGGTCAACAACAAAATGAATGGCTTATTTGCTACGTGAGGTTTACTTGATCTAACAGAAGTTTCGTAATGATTAAGTTGTTACGTGGACACGTGACATACCGACAACTTTGATAAAACACTATAGGAGTTGTCTCCAGATCGCTATGTATATTCATGC
Organism: Salmo trutta; assembly: GCF_901001165.1. Classification (NCBI taxonomy): domain Eukaryota; kingdom Metazoa; phylum Chordata; class Actinopteri; order Salmoniformes; family Salmonidae; genus Salmo; species Salmo trutta. The sequence continues at coordinate 1,208,650 of NC_042971.1, read as the reverse complement.
TAGTAGCTTAGCATCTCTCTCCATTGAATACAGGCGGTTGACGACAACAACCCTCATAGAATATAAACAATAGATTACAATAATAAGATGTATTCACCAATCCAAAGACAGGATAGGTGGGAGATAGACAACCCACAGTGCAGCTTTGTGGACAACGACTCCCCTTGTTAGGACGAAGAGACATCTTGTCAGTATATCCATAATCTTTGGTGTAGCCAACCCAACTCTCACATGGCTCTATTGGGGGTCACGGTGTGTAGTAAAACATCACTACATTAAAATCACTACATGCCGTGGCCCCCAGTCTGCGGTCAGCAGATAGACCCTCCTCAAATATATATGTTAAGTCACTTTTAGGAAACGGAACGGAGAAAACAAGGGGTAGCTTGTTCTCTACGTCGTCTGATTCTAGACATATCAGTCATCATCCCAGGACCCTCCGTTGAAGAGGTATTGACGAGCCAACTCCGAATATCCAAAGTTAAAAACTAATTGAAGGCGGTACTTACTGGTGTTAATCAGATCTCCTGTCTCCTCCTCTTCATCTTTCAATGTGACAGTAATCTCTCCTTCCTTCTTCACTCCAAAAACAGCATCCTCCTCTTCTTCCTCTTGTTTAACTGAAACGTCTTTCTCTTCTTCTTTCACTGTAACAGCCTCACCCTCTACTTCTTGTTTTACTGTAACATCCTCCTCTTCCTTCTCCTCTTTCACAACAATGTTCAGCCCCAGAGCTTCTTTCTCCGTCCAGCAGACCTCCTCTTCTTTAACAGGAGGGGAGTAGTTTAGGGAGCTCATGTTCGGGGATGTTAGCTAGCTAGCTATCATTAGCGACCAGGCTAATGCTAACTTAACCAGCCAGCTACTATAGCTGACTAATAAACAATAACGTAATATTAAATTAAATAGGTTAACAAGTAGATACGACAAAAGTGTGTCAAAAACACAGTAGCTAATATAGACCGAAAGCGTATAAATATCTTGAATCTTTCGGCTATGTTGGCTAGCAAGCTACCGAGGTGGTTGACGAGCTGTTTATGAAGAACCGTCCACTAGATTATACGTCACGCTGCAGCATCGCCTGAAAGACGCACATCGCCGTCTGCTGACTGGAGGGAAACGCAGTTGAGGATCGGATTTAAGCCGTGGCTTTTGTGGCGCGATGGGTAACGATGCTTCGGTGGGTGTCAGAAATACCCTGTGCAAGGGTCCCTGGTTCGAGCCCGGGTTGGGGCGAAGAGAGGGACGGAACCGCGGCGTTAAGATACTTATTTTTTTTTGCGGACAAATGTATTTTCATTCCTTTCATTAAATAATACAATTATATTGAGACGTTCAAAAAGAGCAGTGCATATTTTAAGTGAGAATTTAAAACATACTGTGCTTCACATCTGTATTTAAGACAGTTTCATATTCATTCATTTAAAGAAACCCACTGGTCACACACTGGTTGAATTATCCTCATACAAACCTAACTGTATCCCCAGGCCCTGGTATATCAACAGACTGCATACAAAAAGGCTCTGAACACAAGTTCTACATCCTTGAATTAAGGGGTTTCACGGGGGTACGGGGTTCCCCTTGTTAGACAAAAAGTAAATCATCTCCAAAATGCTAAGCAGAGTCTCCGGACTCCGGAGACAAAACAAAAGGCCTGATGGAGAGGAGGAATAAACTGGGTCATAGCAGCAGTAGTCTATATACATGCTGACTCTCCTAGTGAACAGAATATCACAGGGTCATAGCAGCAGTAGTCTATATACATACTGACTCTCCTAGTGAACAGAATATCACAGGGTCATAGCAGCAGTAGTCTATATACATGCTGACTCTCCTAGTGAACAGAATATCACAGGGTCATAGCAGCAGTAGTCTATATACATACTGACTCTCCTAGTGAACAGAATATCACAGGGTCATAGCAGCAGTAGTCTATCTACATACTGACTCTCCTAGTGAACAGAATATCACAGGGTCATAGCAGCAGTAGTCTATATACATACTGACTCTCCTAGTGAACAGAATATCACAGGGTCATAGCAGCAGTAGTCTATATACATGCTGACTCTCCTAGTGAACAGAATATCACAGGGTCATAGCAGCAGTAGTCTATATACATACTGACTCTCCTAGTGAACAGAATATCACAGGGTCATAGCAGCAGTAGTCTATCTACATACTGACTCTCCTAGTGAACAGAATATCACAGGGTCATAGCAGCAGTAGTCTATATACATACTGACTCTCCTAGTGAACAGAATATCACAGGGTCATAGCAGCAGTAGTCTATATACATACTGACTCTCCTAGTGAACAGAATATCACAGGGTCATAGCAGCAGTAGTCTATATACACGCTGACTCTCCTAGTGAACAGAATATTACAGGGTCATAGCAGCAGTAGTCTATATACACACTGACTCTCCTAGTGAACATAATATTACAGGGTCATAGCAGCAGTAGTCTATATACATACTGACTCTCCTAGTGAACAGAATATCACAGGGTCATAGCAGCAGTAGTCTATATACATACTGACTCTCCTAGTGAACAGAATATCACAGGGTCATAGCAGCAGTAGTCTATATACATACTGACTCTCCTAGTGAACAGAATATCACAGGGTCATAGCAGCAGTAGTCTATATACATACTGACTCTCCTAGTGAACAGAATATCACAGGGTCATAGCAGCAGTAGTCTATATACATACTGACTCTCCTAGTGAACAGAATATCACAGGGTCATAGCAGCAGTAGTCTATATACATACTGACTCTCCTAGTGAACAGAATATCACAGGGTCATAGCAGCAGTAGTCTATATACACACTGACTCTACTAGTGAACAGAATATCACAGGGTCATAGCAGCAGTAGTCTATATACATACTGACTCTCCTAGTGAACAGAATATCACAGGGTCATAGCAGCAGTAGTCTATATACACGCTGACTCTCCTAGTGAACAGAATATCACAGGGTCATAGCAGCAGTAGTCTATATACACACTGACTCTCCTAGTGAACAGAATATCACAGGGTCATAGCAGCAGTAGTCTATATACATACTGACTCTCCTAGTGAACAGAATATCACAGGGTCATAGCAGCAGTAGTCTATATACATACTGACTCTCCTAGTGAACAGAATATCACAGGGTCATAGCAGCAGTAGTCTATATACATACTGACTCTCCTAGTGAACAGAATATCACAGGGTCATAGCAGCAGTAGTCTATATACATACTGACTCTCCTAGTGAACAGAATATCACAGGGTCATAGCAGCAGTAGTCTATATACATACTGACTCTCCTAGTGAACAGAATATCACAGGGTCATAGCAGCAGTAGTCTATATACATACTGACTCTCCTAGTGAACAGAATATCACAGGGTCATAGCAGCAGTAGTCTATATACATACTGACTCTCCTAGTGAACAGAATATCACAGGGTCATAGCAGCAGTAGTCTATATACATACTGACTCTCCTAGTGAACAGAATATCACAGGGTCATAGCAGCAGTAGTCTATATACATACTGACTCTCCTAGTGAACAGAATATCACAGGGTCATAGCAGCAGTAGTCTATATACATACTGACTCTCCTAGTGAGCAGAATATCACAGGGTCATAGCAGCAGTAGTCTATATACATACTGACTCTCCTAGTGAACAGAATATCACAGGGTCATAGCAGCAGTAGTCTATATACATACTGACTCTCCTAGTGAACAGAATATCACAGGGTCATAGCAGCAGTAGTCTATATACATACTGACTCTCCTAGTGAACAGAATATCACAGGGTCATAGCAGCAGTAGTCTATATACATACTGACTCTCCTAGTGAACAGAATATCACAGGGTCATAGCAGCAGTAGTCTATATACATACTGACTCTCCTAGTGAACAGAATATCACAGGGTCATAGCAGCAGTAGTCTATCTACATACTGACTCTCCTAGTGAACAGAATATCACAGGGTCATAGCAGCAGTAGTCTATATACATACTGACTCTCCTAGTGAACAGAATATCACAGGGGTCAGGCAGCTCAAACTATTGGTTGATCAGCTCACAGACGAACCACAGTGGTAGGATAGTTAAAGGAAAACTCCACCCCAAAACTCTCTTTTGGTATTTGTTTCAGGAAGTCAGTTCCTGATTCTCGGTTGTGACTAGATGGGAGTACAGTTGCGACCGGAAGTGACTTTTCATAGCAGGTTAAGAGAGCAATTTAGCTAACCCCTTTCCTAACCTTAACCTCAGTCTCCTAAACTGCTACATTAATTCTCCTAACCTGCTATGTCCATGAGGCAGAAATATTGGGCTAGTTTGTTTGGCATGGCCAGGTGCCCCGGATGGGTGGCGATTTCACTTAAGGACAAATGGAATGGACTACAATGTGCAAACCCCACCTCCTCTTTACCAGATAGGTGGACACTACAGTACTACTGAGGTGGATCAGAGATGGTAACCTCCTCTTTACCAGAAAGATGGACACTACAGTACTACTGAGGTGGATCAGAGATGGTAACCTCCTCTTTACCAGAAAGATGGACACTACAGTACTACTGAGGTGATCAGAGATGGTAACCACCTCTTTACCAGATAGGTGGACACTACAGTACTACTGAGGTGATCAGAGATGGTAACCTCCTCTTTACCAGATAGGTGGACACTACAGTACTACTGAGGTGGATCAGAGATGGTAACCTCCTCTTTACCAGAAAGATGGACACTACAGTACTACTGAGGTGATCAGAGATGGTAAGTTCCTCTTTACCAGATAGGTGGACACTACAGTACTACTGAGGTGATCAGAGATGGTAACCTCCTCTTTACCAGATAGGTGGACACTACAGTACTACTGAGGTGATCAGAGATGGTAACCTCCTCTTTACCAGATAGGTGGACACTACAGTACTACTGAGGTGATCAGAGATGGTAACCTCCTCTTTACCAGAAAGATGGACACTACAGTACTACTGAGGTGATCAGAGATGGTAACCTCCTCTTTACCAGATAGGTGGACACTACAGTACTACTGAGGTGATCAGAGATGGTAACCTCCTCTTTACCAGATAGGTGGACACTACAGTACTACTGAGGTGATCAGAGATGGTAACCTCCTCTTTACCAGATAGATGGACACTACAGTACTACTGAGGTGATCAGAGATGGTAACCTCCTCTTTACCAGATAGATGGACACTACAGCACTACTGAGGTGGATCAGAGATGGTAACCTCCTCTTTACCAGATAGGTGGACACTACAGCACTACTGAGGTGATCAGAGATGGTAAGTTCCTCTTTACCAGGTGTTCGCTGTAATAGCCAAAGCCTATTGAAAACTAAAAAGACTAAAGAAGCAAACTAATTTAAATAAAAAGGTTAAAGGCTGTCTAAACCCTCCAATCAGAAGACCTCTAGTGATGTTCTGACTGATACGTTGTTTTATCTACCATCCAGCCATCCATTCACCCAATCAGGAGACCTCTAGTGATGTTCTGACTGATACGTTGTGTTATCTACCATCCAGCCATCCATTCACCCAATCATAAGACCTCTCCTGATGTTCTGATTGATACGTTGTGTTATCTACCATCCAGCCATCCATTCACCCAATCAGAAGACCTCTAGTGGTGTTCTGACTGACATGTTGTGTTATCTACCATCCAGCCATCCATTCACCCAATCAGGAGACCTCTAGTGATGTTCTGACTGATACGTTGTGTTATCTACCATCCAGCCATCCATTCACCCAATCATAAGACCTCTCCTGATGTTCTGATTGATACGTTGTGTTATCTACCATCCAGCCATCCATTCACCCAATCAGAAGACCTCTAGTGGTGTTCTGACTGACATGTTGTGTTATCTACCATCCAGCCATCCATTCACCCAATCAGGAGACCTCTAGTGATGTTCTGACTGATACGTTGTGTTATCTACCATCCAGCCATCCATTCACCCAATCAGAAGACCTCGCCTGATGTTCTGACTAATACGTTGTGTTATCTACCATCCAGCCATCCATTCACCCAATCAGAAGACCTCTCCTGATGTTCTGACTGATACGTTGTGTTATCTACCATCCAGCCATCCATTCACCCAATCAGAAGACCTCTCCTGATGTTCTGACTGACATGTTGTGTTATCTACCATCCAGCCATCCATTCACCCAATCAGGAGACCTGTCCTGACATCCATTCACCCAATCAGAAGACCTCTCCTGATGTTCTGACATGTTGTGTTATCTACCATCCAGCCATCCATTCACCCAATCAGGAGACCTCTAGTGATGTTCTGACTGATACGTTGTGTTATCTACCATCCAGCCATCCATTCACCCAATCATAAGACCTCTCCTGATGTTCTGATTGATACGTTGTGTTATCTACCATCCAGCCATCCATTCACCCAATCAGAAGACCTCTAGTGATGTTCTGACTGATACGTTGTGTTATCTACCATCCAGCCATCCATTCACCCAATCAGAAGACCTCCAGTGATGTTCTGACTGATACGTTGTGTTATCTACCATCCAGCCATCCATTCACCCAATCAGAAGACCTCTAGTGATGTTCTGACTGACATGTTGTGTTATCTACCATCCAGCCATCCATTCACCCAATCAGGAGACCTGTCCTGACATCCATTCACCCAATCAGAAGACCTCTAGTGATGTTCTGACTGACATGTTGTGTTATCTACCATCCAGCCATCCATTCACCCAATCAGAAGACCTCTAGTGATGTTCTGACTGACATGTTGTGTTATCTACCATCCAGCCATCCATTCACCCAATCAGGAGACCTCTAGTGATATTCTGACTGACATGTTGTGTTATCTACCATCCAGCCATCCATTCACCCAATCAGAAGACCTCTAGTGATGTTCTGACTGACATGTTGTGTTATCTACCATCCAGCCATCCATTCACCCAATCAGAAGACTTGTCCTGACATCCATTCACCCAATCAGAAGACTTGTCCTGACATCCATTCACCCAATCAGAAGACCTCTCCATCCATTCACCCAATCAGAAGACCTCTCCTGACATCCATTCACCCAATCAGAAGACCTGTCCTGACATCCATTCACCCAATCAGAAGACCCCTCCTGATACATTGTGTTATGTACCTTCCAGCCATCCATTCAGAATAACTAGTTTCTATAAGTACATAGATATAGATGTATATAATGAATGTCCACTAGTGACTAACATAGTTATATAGAGTTTTATTCAGATAATGTTGCATTAATCAAATCATTTTTACAATCAGCACATTGCGGAATAATAAGGGTTCATACTTGTATTCAACGAATCACATTTTAGACATGATCATGTCTCCAGAGTTAAAAACTAAAACAAAAGTAGAGGCCTATTTTTGAGTTAAATTTCATATAAACAATATGATTTAATGTGCCATAAAACAACAGTCAAACATAAGTCAGAACACAGCCTGTCTATTCTGTCACGTGATTTCAGGTCCTCTGTCCGGGGAAAATGTCTTTCCACAATTAGGTTCCCTAACTAAAACTCTTTCCAAACTGGGAGCTTATCCTCCCCTGTGTGTGTATATCCACATGCCTTTTCAGGTTCCCTAGCTTAGTAAAACTCTTTCCACATTGGGAACAATGGTACGGTTTCTCTTTAGAGTGTATTATCTTATGTATGTTCAGGCTAAGTCAGTAAAACTCTTTCCACACTGGGAGCAGTGGTAAGGATTTTCTCCTGTGTGTGTCCGTTCATGCTTCTTAAGGTCCGGTGTTCTTGAAAATCTCTTTCCACACTGGGAGCATTGGTACGGCTTTTCTCCTGTGTGTGTCCTCTCATGCTTCTTCAGGTTATCTGACAATGCAAAATTCTTTCCACATTGGGAACAGCAGTAAGGCTTCTCTCGAGAGTGTATTCTCTTATGTTGATTGAGGGTCGCTGAATGGGAAAAACTCTTTCCACACTGGGAGCAATTGTGTGATTTTTCCCCTGTGTGTGTCCTCTCATGTGATTTTAAGTTTTGTAATAACCTAAAATTCTTTCCACAATGGGAACAGGGGTAAGGTTTCTCTCCAGTGTGTATTGTCTTATGTTTTTTTAGGTTCCCTAAATGGGAAAAACTATTTCCACACTGGGATCAAGTGTGTGGTTTTTCCCCTGTGTGTGTCCTCTCATGTGATTTTAAGTGTTCTGACAGCCTAAAATATTTTCCACAATGGGAACAGGGGTAAGGCTTCTCTCCGGAGTGTACCCTCTTGTGTTTTTTTAGGTTCCCTAACTGCGCAAAACTCTTTCCACACTGGGAGCAATAGTGTGGTTTTTCCCCTGTGTGTGTCCTTTCGTGTAATATTAGTTCATGAGTTCGTGAAAATCTCTTTCCACACTGGGAGCATTGGAAAGGCTTTTCTCCTGTGTGTTTTTTCTCATGCTCTTTTAGGTTCCCCAACTTGGTAAAACTCCTTCCACACAGGGAGCAGTGATGTCGTGTCACTGGTTTGGGAGTCTCTGGGTCTGGTTTCCCTGAAGGACTCTTCCGTCTGTCAAAGGGAAAGCCTGGTCTCTCTCCTGCCAAAGACAAACAAAGTATTTAGTTAAACAGAGACCTGAATGAAACCATATGATAAAACAGTCTTCCTATTGAGGTTTAATCCAGACTAGATATTTCATTATAACACAACATTTGGATCCTGGATGCTGATTGGTTAATAGCCGTTAGTTATTCACAATACTACCCGGGTAATGGCTGTTAACAGTTCTATTTGAATCATGCCTACACATCCACTGTCCCACAGCTCAACCAGGCAATTTATAAACTAATCACCACTGTCCCACAGCCCAGCCAGGCAATTCATAAACTAATCTCCACTGTCCCACAGCCCTGCCAGGCAATTTATAAACTAATCACCACTAGAAAGAATTATCTAGACATTATTACCCCATGATTCTAGCCTAGCATGTGGTTTGCAACAGAGGGGATTCATTAATATTAATTAATATAAGCTCCTATGACCATGGCCGATGGGACAAGAAGAAAATAACAGAATGAAATAACAACAAGCCGAAGTGGCAAACTGAGGAAACAACGAACACTGGTGCTAGTGTGGTCTGATATAGGAACACTGGTGTTAGTGTGGTCTGATATAGGAACACTGGTGCTAGTGTGGTCTGATATAGGAACACTGGTGTGGTCTGATATAGGAACACTGGTGTGGTCTGATATAGGAACACTGGTGCTAGTGTGGTCTGATATAGGAACACTGGTGCTAGTGTGGTCTGATTTAGGAACACTGGTGCTAGTGTGGTCTGATATAGGAACACTGGTGTGGTCTGATATAGGAACACTGGTGTGGTCTGATATAGGAACACTGGTGCTAGTGTGGTCTGATATAGGAACACTGGTGCTAGTGTGGTCTGATTTAGGAACACTGGTGTGGTCTGATATAGGAACACTGGTGTGGTCTGATATAGGAACACTGGTGTGGTCTGATATAGGAACACTGGTGCTAGTGTGGTCTGATATAGGAACACTGGTGCTAGTGTGGTCTGATTTAGGAACACTGGTGCTAGTGTGGTCTGATATAGGAACACTGGTGTGGTCTGATATAGGAACACTGGTGTGGTCTGATATAGGAACACTGGTGCTAGTGTGGTCTGATATAGGAACACTGGTGCTAGTGTGGTCTGATTTAGGAACACTGGTGTGGTCTGATATAGGAACACTGGTGTGGTCTGATATAGGAACACTGGTGTTAGTGTGGTCTGATATAGGAACACTGGTGCTAGTGTGGTCTGATATAGGAACACTGGTGCTAGTGTGGTCTGATATAGGAACACTGGTGCTAGTGTGGTCTGATATAGGAACACTGGTGCTAGTGTGGTCTGATTTAGGAACACTGGTGCTAGTGTGGTCTGATATAGGAACACTGGTGCTAGTGTGGTCTGATATAGGAACACTGGTGTGGTCTGATATAGGAACACTGGTGTGGTCTGATATAGGAACACTGGTGCTAGTGTGGTCTGATATAGGAACACTGGTGCTAGTGTGGTCTGATATAGGAACACTGGTGCTAGTGTGGTCTGATTTAGGAACACTGGTGCTAGTGTGTTCTGATATAGGAACACTGGTGTGGTCTGATATAGGAACACTGGTGTGGTCTGATATAGGAACACTGGTGTGGTCTGATATAGGAACACTGGTGTGGTCTGATATAGGAACACTGGTGCTAGTGTGGTCTGATATAGGAACACTGGTGTGGTCTGATATAGGAACACTGGTGTGGTCTGATATAGGAACACTGGTGTGGTCTGATATAGGAACACTGGTGCTAGTGTGGTCTGATATAGGAACACTGGTGCTAGTGTGGTCTGATTTAGGAACACTGGTGCTAGTGTGGTCTGATATAGGAACACTGGTGTGGTCTGATATAGGAACACTGGTGCTAGTGTGGTCTGATATAGGAACACTGGTGCTAGTGTGGTCTGATTTAGGAACACTGGTGCTAGTGTGGTCTGATATAGGAACACTGGTGTGGTCTGATATAGGAACACTGGTGCTAGTGTGGTCTGATATAGGAACACTGGTGCTAGTGTGGTCTGATATAGGAACACAACCTATAGGAACACAACCTGTCAGAGGAACACAACTTGCTGATACAGACGCCTCACAAGTGCTCAACTGGCAGCTTCATTAAATAGTACCAGCAAAACACTCCGGGATGCTGGCCTTCTAGGCAGAAGTCATCTGTCCAGTGGTCTGATATAGGAACACTGGTGCTAGTGTGGTCTGATATAGGAACACTGGTGCTAGTGTGGTATGATATAGGAACACAACCTATAGGAACACAACCTGTCAGAGGAACACAACTTGCTGATACAGACGCCTCACAAGTCCTCAACTGGCAGCTTCATTAAATAGTACCAGCAAAACACTCCGGGATGCTGGCCTTCTAGGCAGAAGTCATCTGTCCAGTGGTCTGATATAGGAACACTGGTGCTAGTGTGGTCTGATATAGGAACACTGGTGCTAGTGTGGTCTGATATAGGAACACAACCTATAGGAACACAACCTGTCAGAGGAACACAACTTGCTGATACAGACGCCTCACAAGTCCTCAACTGGCAGCTTCATTAAATAGTACCAGCAAAACACTCCGGGATGCTGGCCTTCTAGGCAGAAGTCATCTGTCCAGTGTCTGTTCTTTTTTCCATCTTAATCTTTTATTTTTATAGGCCAGTCTGAGATATGGCTTATTCTTTGCAACTCTGCCTAGAAGGCCAGCATCCTGGAGTCGCCTCTTCACTGTTGACGTTGAGACTGGTGTTTTGCGGGTACTATTTAATGAATCTGCCAGTTGAGGACTTGTGAGGCGTCTGTTTCTCAAACAAGACAGTAATATACTTGTCCTCTTGCTCAGTTGTGCACCAGGGCCTCCCACTCCTCTTTCTATTCTGGTTAGAGATAGTTTGCACTGTTCTGTGAAGGGAGTAGTAAATAGCGTTGTACGAGATCTTCAGTTTCTTGGCCATTTCTCACATGGAATAGCCTTCATTTCTCAGAACAAGAATAGACTGACGAGTTCCAGAAGAAAGTTTTGTTTCTGGCCATTTTGAGCCTGTAATCGAACCCACAAATGCTGATGCTCCAGATACTCAACTAGTCTAAATAAGACCAGTTGTATTGCTTCTTCAAATCAGCACAACCCTTTTCAGCTGTGCTAACATGTTGGCATGTGGACTAATATGTTGTTGAGTTGTGTTCTTACACTGGTACAGTCATGCCCTATGAGAGATGTATGACTGCGCATGTGCGAAAATAAATAAAGTGCATTTTCCCCCGTTCTGGTTAAAACACCAATGATGAACATGTGTGTTTATTCCTCCGTTAAGTAAACCGGTATTCCTGTCCTGAAGATGTCAGCACCAACAGGTTATGGGCCCAGGAGGGAACATGGAAGCCGATGGAATAGATTATATTTCGACGGAGATGAAAAAAACTACAAGTTATGGGAGACAAAGTTTTTGGGGCACTTGCGTTTGCTTGGGCTAAAGGCCGCCATATTGAGCGTGGATGAAGATGAAGAAGACAGAGAGAAAAATGAAGAAGCCTACGCCGAATTGATACAGGTTTTGGATGATAAAAGCCTTTACCTGATAATGAGAGAAGCAGCAGATGATGGGAGAAAAGCGTTGAAGATATTGAGGGAACATTATGCAGGTAAAGGGAAGCCACGTGTGATTAGCCTCTACACTGAACTAACTTCTCTTCAGAAAGCCGCTGACGAAAGTGTTACGGACTATATCATTCGTGCTGAGACGGCTATTACAGCACTGAGAAATGCTGAAGAGACTTTAAGTGACGGGCTGTTGATTGCAATGATTCTGAAAGGTTTGCCCGAATCATTTAAGCCGTTTGCCATCCACATAACGGAGAGTGATGAGCCGATAACTTTTGGCGAGTTCAAAACCAAGTTGAGGAGCTATGAAAGCACCGAGAAGTTTAGCGCCATTTCCACTGACGACAACGTGATGAAGGCAAGTAACATTAAAGTTAGCTGGCCAAGAGGGAGAGATAAAGGGACCGAGATAACCTGCTTCAACTGTGGCCAGAAAGGGCACAAGGCCCGGGAATGTACCGTTACTGGAGAGCGCAAAGCACGGAGACAGTGGTGTAGTTTTTGCAAGAGCTCCACTCATACTGACGCAAATTGCAGACGAAAAAGAAGAGACAATGTGAAACAAGCAACAGATGCTGAAAGCCACACATTTGCATTCAGGATAAGTGACTGTCAGGTTAGTGGACTGAAACAGAAAGGGCTGATGGTTGATACGGGAGCAACGTCACATATAGTCACGGACATCGGGAAGTTTAAGGAGTTTGACGAGACTTTCAAACCGGAAAAACATTCCGTGGAGCTGGCTGACGGAACAAGAACGAATGGTGTCGCGGAGAGGAGAGGTGCAGCGGAGGTTTACCTGAGAGACAACACGGGTCGTCGGGTAAAAACAACGCTGACGAAGGCGCTGTACGTGCCGTCGTTTCCACAGGACATTTTCTCTGTTAAAGCAGCGACAGCCAACGGAGCTTCAGTCAACTTTCGACAGGGGTGTAACAAGCTCATCCACAAGAACGGTACCACTTTTGACATCGAGGAGTACGATAGACTTTACTACCTTAACACTGTAAGTGATGAAAATGATGATGGATGTCATGGGTGCTATGATATTCACACATGGCACAAAATTCTTGTCCACTGTAATTTTGAGGATGTGTCAAAGTTAGAAAATGTGACAGAGGGAATGAAAATCACAGGTAAGATTGACAAATCTACCCTCAGCTGTGAAATCTGCACTCAGGGAAAATTTGTGCAGAGCAGAAACAGAGAGCCTGATGAAAAGGCAAAAGCGGCTCTTGAGCTTGTGCACACTGATTTGGCTGGCCCTTTTGAGCCAGAGGCGAAAGATGGGTTCAGATATACTCTAGCATTTACGGATGATTATTCAGGGGCAGTTTTTGTGTATTTCCTAAAAGCAAAGAGTGATACTGTAAAAGCTACTGAGAAGTTTATTGCTGATGTGGCCCCTTATGGGAAAATAAAGTGTGTCAGGTCAGATAATGGCACAGAGTTCACAGCCAAAGAGTTCCAGTCACTGCTCAGTAAGAACGCCATAAGACATGAAACTTCAGCCCCTTACTCACCCCATCAAAATGGGACCGCTGAGAGAAATTGGAGAACACTGTTCGAAATGGCAAGATGCATGCTACTTGAAAGCAACCTACCAAAGAACTTGTGGACATATGCTGTAATGACTGCTGCAGTAATTCGCAATAGGTGTTACAATAAGCGTGTAGGACAGACTCCACACTACATGTTTACTGGGAGAAAGCCTGATCTTTCAAAGATGAAAGAATTTGGATCTGTTTGCTATGCATATAGACAGAACAAGAAAAAGTTCGACTCAAGATGTGAAAAGGGTATTTTTGTCGGGTATGATAAAAATAGTCCAGCATACCTAGTCTACTACCCAGACACTGGGAAAGTTCTTAAAAACAGATTAGTCAAGTGTGTTACAAAAGGTGTAGTCGAACACCAAACTCAGACAGATTTGGAAATCGGTGATGATCTTCATGGGGAGAGATTTGAAAACCCCATGCCGAAAGCCAAGATGGCAGATCAAAACTCAGAAGAGACACAAGATGTGCAAATTGAGACTTCAGATGGTCAGAGTCCACGCTATCCAGACAGAGCGAGGAAGAAACCCCAGTACTTAAAAGACTATGAGTGTAAAGTGAAATGTGATGACCAGATACCACCTAGTGTTGACTACTGCTACAGAGTAATGTGCAATGCACCACAAACCTTCAAAGAAGCAATGATTTCACCAAAATCAGAGGTTTGGGCTACTGCTATGAAGGAGGAGATGGATTCCCTTAGGGAAAATGATACATTCACATTAACCACACTGCCAGAGGGTAAAAATGCAGTGGGGGGCAGGTGGGTCTATGCGGTCAAAAACAATTCAGATGAGACTGAGACATACAAGGCAAGATATGTTGCAAAGGGGTATAGTCAAGTGGCAGGAATAGACTATAAGGAGACTTTTTCTCCAACTGCAAATTTGACATCAGTACGCTGTTTGATGCAGCTAGCAGCTCAGTATGACTTAGAGTTACATCAGATGGATGTCAAAACAGCATATCTACATGCTCCTATTGACTGTGAAGTGTACATGGAGCAACCAGAGGGTTTTGAAGTCAGGTCAGATACAGGTGAGCAACTAGTCTGCAAACTGAACAAGTCACTGTACGGCCTGAAACAGTCAGGAAGGAACTGGAACAAAATGTTGCATGATCACCTTAGTGAAAATGGTTTTACACAGAACCCAGCTGATCACTGTGTTTATAACAAACAAACTGCAACAGAAAGGATCATTTTGATAATTTGGGTCGATGATCTAATTATCGCTGCTAGTGACAGTGACTCACTCACAAGTGTAAAAGAAATGTTAAGTGAAAAATTTAAGATGAAAGATCTTGGGAGGCTTGGACATTTCCTAGGCATTGATTTTACACAAAGTGAAGGGAAAATAACGATGAACCAAACAAGGTACATAACCAAGATACTGGAAAGGTTTGGTATGTCAGACTGTAAAACAAGGTCAACACCATGTGAACAAAAACTAAACTTTGATGGTGATGGTGAACTTATTGATTCAAAAAGGTATGGTGAAGTGATAGGCAGCTTGATATATGTGATGACATGTACAAGACCGGATATCAGTTGGATTGTCAGCAAGCCTATCAGAACCAAAAGAGCAACACTGGATAACAGCTAAACATGTGTTGAGGTACTTGAAGGGAACAATGAATCAGGAGTTGTGTTACAAAAAGGGGAAAAACTCAACCTCATAGCATATAGTGATGCTGATTGGGCAGCAGATCAAAGTGACAGACGAAGCATAACAGGGTATTGTTTTAGTTTAACTAAATGTGGACCTGTCATTTCATGGAGGTCTAAGAAGCAGCCAACAGTAGCTTTATCTACATGTGAAGCAGAGTACATGGCACTGGCTGCTACTACACAAGAAAGTTTGTACCTTGTACAGTTATTGGGCGAGATGGATAGTGAGTGCCAATATACACCAGTAACAATCTTTGAAGATAACCAAGGTGCAATTGCTCTGTCAAAGAACCCAGTGTGTCGTCAGAGATGTAAACATGTCGACATCAGATATCATTTCATTCGATCTGCACTCAGTGATGGTAAAATAAGTATTGAATATTGTCCAACGGCAGACATGGCTGCAGATGTTTTGACTAAACCTGTAACGAAGTTCAAAAATGAAAAATTCCTGGGTTACATGTTTGGAATATAAACTGACATTTGTGAGATGAATAACTGGAAGCTAAATGTGTTGATAAAGTTAGGTTGAATACGACTTGTACAGTATAAGAGCAAGTGGGGGTGTTGGCATGTGGACTAATATGTTGTTGAGTTGTGTTCTTACACTGGTACAGTCATGCCCTATGAGAGATGTATGACTGCGCATGTGTGAAAATAAATAAAGTGCATTTTCCCCCGTTCTGGTTAAAACACCAATGATGAACATGTGTGTTTATTCCTCCGTTAAGCAAACCGGTATTCCTGTCCTGAAGATGTCAGCACCAACAAGCTTAAACTTGCAAACACTGCTACGTCTGAGAAATGCACTGCTCAGGAGAAGACCATCGCAGACATGCAAGAGCGCTTATCGGAAGCAGAGCGATACCGGAGAAGGTGGGGGCTACGGCTTTACGGTGTCCCCGAGGACCAGGATGAGAATGTGAAGCGCTTAGTAAGAGACATCTGTAACCGTGTGGCACCGGACTTCCCCGATGGATATATGGATATGGCTGTGGATGTCGCTCATCGTATTGGGAAGAAACAAGATGCCATCGTCAGCCGATCGATCATCATCCAGTTTGCTTTTCGCACAGCGAGAGATGCAGTTTGGAAGAAAGCAAAGGAAAGCGCCTTTCTGAAAGAAAGAAAACTTAGATTCGGTGAGGACTTGACTGCAGCAGACAAGGCAGCAAAGGCAAAATTGTGGCCTCTCGTACAACAGGCCCGAAATCAAGGAAACGGTGGATACTACAGGGGAATCAGAGCCTTTTTCGCCAACGGTAAAGAAATATGACCGGGGTGATTTGTTCTGTCGGTAGGTTTACAAGGTAGTTCCTTCCCCACTGCAAACTGAACGTTCTACTTTTGAAACATGGTGTTACTATTTTACAAGTTAAGAATTCTGTTAATACATATATGAAGCAACTTTTTATAGAGAGGGTAAAGTTGAGATTGCATAGGATTTTTCTTTCTATTCTATAGATATGGACTTGAAGTTTATGTCAATCAATGCCAGGGGGATACGTAACCTGTTGAAGAGAAAAGCTTTTTTTTTGTTTTGTAAGGACTGCAACGCAGATCTTGTATTCGTTCAAGAAACACATTCATGCAAAGAGGACTATAATTATTGTAAAAATCAGTGGGGCAGTGACATTTTTTTGGCCCACGGGACAAATTATTAAGCTGGGGTTGCAATTTTAGCACACAATTTCAAAGGGACATTGTTGTTTACTCAAATGGACTCCAATGGACATTGGCTAGTAGCGGTCATCAACCACATGGACAGACTATTTGTGTTGTGTAATGTATATGGATACTGTTCTAGTCCTCCAAATAACTTACTTCTAGAGGAAATTGAAGAAATTCTTAAAAATCTTCTGAGAAAATATCCATCCAGTCAGATAATAGTTGGTGGAGATTTTAATATGGTTTATTCCAGGGGCGGAAATCCCGGGGGGGACGGGGGGGACACGACCCCCCCATCCTGGGAAAAATATGATTTGTCCCCCCCAATATATCACTGAAACATAACTATGTAATTTAAATAATATTAATAATACGCAATGAAAGCAATTGTGCTGATTATAGACACTTAATAGCGCGTTTTTAAGTTTCAAAAGATTGCGACACCCCCACCCTTTGCCTCACAATGGTTTGATCCACTGCCAGTTCCTTAGTTTGCTAGGTAACGTAGAGGTCGTATCTACTGTCTGAAAGGCACTCAATGCACGTAACTGACGTGAGGTTAATCCAGTCAATCGCGCACACACACTAGCTGAATATGCAGAGCTAGCGCGCCAATATTAACTATTAAGCTAGCTAGTACCTATTCCATTTATGTGGCCTCGTCAAAGATGGAATCTTTGCTATCGTCAATTTATTCAGAGATCAGCATGCAGATGATGTAAGTTAGTGCTTCAAAGTCCCTGTGATAAGGTTAGCGATAAACTGAAATCCAAACTGAACAGAACTACACTCTCTTCTAATTTAGCTTTTGAGAATGGTCTTAAATATATTTAATGGTCTCGTTGCAAAAGCTAAATTGTCGCAAGGGAACTTTTATTTATTTATTTTATTTCAACTTTATTTAACCCGGGTAGAAAAGATAATAGCAAACACCACTGAAACGGAATTGGTGCTCGCTAGCTTTGCAAATTCAGCTATTGTTGGAAGCCAACCAATATGAAACAAACGATTAAAATTACAAAAGGTTGCAGCATATGTTGTGTAAATGGTGAACTCATACAGCTGTCAACTCTTGTCATTTTAATCCGTTTCACATTTGCTAGCTACCTTTTAGATCGAAGCCCAAATAGAATGATAGAAGATGATAGAAGCCCATCTCCTACTGTAAATAACCTACACACTGTGTGTGTGTGTAGCCAGCCAGCCAGGTAGAAAAATGGCAGAAAAAAGAAAAAGACGGACATCAGAGTATTTTTCAGTACACCAAAACGCATAGTAAGAACCCTAGTAGCCTAATATCTCAAAGACTAGTTGATAAAATGTTCATAAGAAAGAAGTGAAATGCTAATAGAAATGTTTCACAATGATGTCATTAGGCAGAGCAGGCAACAGATGGCACACAGACAGCAGAGTTGGGGACAGATATGCAGGGACAGACTGGCAGAGACAGGGAGTCTCAGGTAAGTTTGTTGAGTCTTTGTTTGGCAACATTATGAAAGGTTCTAATTTTTTTAAACTTGTAAAATAGGGACATAATTGGAAAATGCCATAGATACCCCCACTCTCAACTTAAACTGGTGACTGAACTAAGATTTGTTTAAGGCAGTGGTATTGCTGTTTTGATTAATTGTGTAGTTTTGGGTACCGGTAGTTAGGAGTACAGAATGAAATTCTGAACATCATGGCCAATACAGTCATTCAAGGCATTGCAGCTGAGATTAGGTCTCTTCCGATTGTACAATTTTCAGTAATTGTTGATGGTACTCAAGATGTCTCTGGTGCTGAACAGGAGAGTGTCTGCCTGCGTTATGTTGACCACGGCCTTGTCCCTCACGAGGAGTTTATTGGGCTGTACAGGGTGTCGGAGACAACAGGCGAGGGCATTGCGAAAGTGGCAACTGATGTGTTGTTGAGGCTCAATTTGCCCATGTCTGGCTTACGTGGGCAGAGCTACGATGGTGACTCTAAACATGGCAGGAAAATACACAGGTGCACAGGCAATTGTGAGGAGGCAGCAGCCATTAGCCCTCTATGTGCATTGTGGAGCACACTGTGTAATCTGATTACACAGGCTGGCTGCACAGCCTCCCCACTGATCCGGGATTCCCTTTCTTGGGTCCATCAGTTAGGTGTCCTCTATGGCCAGTCAGGAAAGTTTAAGAGCATGTTTGAATCAATTGCCACGTCCAAAGATACAAATCTGACCACCCTGAAACCCCTATGTCCAACGAGGTGGACTGTGCGGAATACTGCTATTAGAGCTGTGCTAGGGCAGTATGAGCGGGTACTAAGCAGCCTAGAGGAGATGGCAAAAACTGCATCCAAGACAGCTTCAACTGCCAGTGGCTTATTCGAGCACTTCAGCAAAGGCAAGACTGTGTTGGGCCTCACACTTGCCTCTGCTGTTCTTGGAGAGCTTGAATGTCTAAACATTTCACTGCAGAAGAAAACTCAGACTGTCTCTGGTATGCAGGCTGCAGTCGAGTGTGTGCGGTCATCTCTTAGGGGCAAGAGAAATGACGAAAGCTACCTTGCACTGTATGAGAAAGCAACAACATTGATTGACTCTATTGAATCCATTGAATCCATTGAGACACACTCAAGACGATTTGCTGGCAAAGCAGTGGATCACTATAGGGCAGAATTTTTTAAAGTGTTGGATGGTGTGGAGGTTCAGTTTGGCGACCGTTTTGACCAGGACAGTCTAAACGTCCTGCAAAAGTTGGAAAGAGCGCTTCTCACGGGGGAGTTGGATGAGTCTCTAGATCAGTACCCAGAGCTGAACATAGATTATCTTTCAGTGCAGATCCCTCTCTTTCACAACAAGGTCCTCAGGAGGCTTCCAGTGGAGGTGCGGGGGTTGTTTGACCAAGTTGAGGTGCTGATCAGAATTTTGTTTGTGGTGCCAGTGTCTTCATGTGAGGCTGAGAGGAGTTTCAGTGCACTCCGCAGGTTAAAGACTTGGCTACGGGCTAGCATGGGCCAAGAGAGACTGAACGGCGTAGTTGTCTGTAATGTACATAGATTCTCTTTTAGTGCAGATCCCTCTCTTTCACAACAAATACCCCTGTAGCAGCAGTGGAGAGGCAGCAGAGGTCCTCAGGAGGCTTTAGTACATGACAGTACACTTTCTAATTATTTATTTAATGTTATTTTATTTAAAATTGCATACTTTGTGTGACATACTTGTCCATAGCTGCTGTTTGAAGAGTTGAGACACAGACTGAAGGATATTTTTGGTTGATTTATTTGGGTTATTCATTGAAGTAGAACTGTACTTATTTTTAGCTTTTTGTTCTTGTAAAGCTATTGTAGTAGACTCAGGCCAGTGGCACATATTTAATGACTTTATAAATGTATCAGAAAAGTCCAATTAAAAGGTCAATTCAATACGGAGAACAACTTTGTGATGTTACTCAATGGAGATTTATTTTAGACGAGATCACACCATGTTCATTGTATTTACGAAAACTGCACCCATACAGTGTACAGTACCATTGCCACCTACTGGCCTTTCTTGGTATTGCTGGTTGTAAATACAAATACCTGCAGACATACTGGACTGATAAGGAACACTGCTATAACTATTATTATTAGTAGTAGTATTATGATGATTTAAACATTTGAACAAGTTGGGACAACCCTTCTGTTAACTACTGTACCTATCAATTATCCAGTAGTAGTAATTATGGTTCCTCAATATACATTTAACATATTACAACGTAGGCTATGTGTTACAGCACTACTTTTGGTGTCCCCCTCAGGAATTGCTCTTGAGAAAATGTAATGTAATTGTCCCCCCCAAAGTTGATGTCAGATTTTCGCCCCTGGTTTATTCTAATGAGACTGATAGATTGCCTCATAGGCCTAACATTGGTGTGAACAAGTTGGTGAATTTCTGCCAAAGCCTGGACTTAATTGACATATGGAGAGTAAAAAACCCTGGAGAGATACAATACACATGGAGTAATAGAGATCGTTCCTTACAATCAAGAATTGATTTGTAGGTGATAACCTCTAGTCTTGTGCCCAACACTGTAGAGGTAAAAATACTGCCTGCAGTCCTGACGGATCATAAAGTCATATGGTTGACTGTAAGAATATGCAGTAATGATGGTAAGAAATACTCTGGTGGTTACTGGAAACTAAATAACTCATTGTTATTGCATGATGATTTAAAAAATGTGATTAAGAATCTAATCTCTGTTTACTGGAGTTTAGCCACATCTAATGCAGAATATGGGAAATATTGGGAACTGCTGAAATTTAAAATCCACTCAGCCTGTATTACTTATGGAAAACGGCTTGCTTTAAGAAGGAGATGTGAGGTAGCTGAACTCTCTAAGACAATTGCCGATATCACAGAGATTGAGCATCTTGATCTTAATGAGAAAGCTAAATTGAATGATTTACAGAATCAACTAGATACATTGTATGAGGAAAAGGCTAGAGGAGCTTTCATAAGATCTAGAAAACAATGGCTTGAAAAAGGTGAAAAGAACAGTAGATACTTTTTTAATTTGGAGAAGAGGAGAGGGGAACTCAACACACTTCGGAAACTTAAGATGAATGGGGTTACCACTGAGGATAGAGAGTTGTTATCAGACTTTACCACTAAATTTTATGAGAATCTTTACTCCTTAGATAACAATTTGAGTGACTCTAAGGATCTCCTTGATTCTATAGAGAATGTTAATTCGATTAGTGAAGAACTCAATCAGTCTTGTTGCCAAGATTTATCCATTATGGACATCCAGTACGGGGTTGCTCAGTTAAAAAAGAACAAATCTCCAGGTTGTGATGGATTAACCTCTGAATTTTACAAAACCTTCTTTGAAGAAATAGCACCTTTTTTACTTGAAACCTTTAAGGAGGCTATGAAGAAGGGAGAACTACCTGCCTCTCTGAAGCAAGGGGTTATTACTCTTATACCTAAACCACACAAGGATCTCCTAAGTATTGATAATTGGCGTCCAATCACACTCCTAAATAACGACTACGAAATTATAGCCTTAATCTTTGCAAAAAGGTTAACGTCTTGCTTAAATTATCTGATTGATGAATGTCAATCAGGGTTTATGAAAGGGCGCCATATATCTAATAATCTGAGGCTGATATTAGACTTGGTTGAGTATCGTGATCTATTAGATGACTTCCCTGTTATCCTATTTCTGGATTTTCAGAAAGCATTTGATACAGTAAGTCACAATTTTATCTTTGATTGTCTTAAGCATTTTGAAATTTGGTCGTTTCTTTGTTGATGCTATTAGAACTCTGTATAATGGTGGCAATAGCTGTATCAAACTCTGTCATGGAGCATCCTCAAGATTTAACATTTACAAAGGAATACGACAAGGTTGTCCAATTTCACCTTTTTTATTTTTGTTAGTTTCTCAAATGTTATGCTCATTAGTTCATAAAAGTCCATTTGAAGGCATTACATTCCAGTCCAGAGAGATCAAGATATCCCAACTGGCGGATGACACCTCACTTTTTTTGAAAAATGTATCTCAAGCTAGATTAGCATTGGATATCGTGAAGCAGTTCTCCAAAATCTCAGGCTTGACTTTAAATCTTTCCAAATGTGAGTTCTTTGTTGTGAAAGGAGCTGTCAACCCAGCAGATTGTAACATCTCTGAAAAAGATACTGTAACCTACCTCGGTGTAAAGATCACCAAAAATCTTAAGGCTATGAATGATCTTAATTTGAACCCTGTAACTGAATCTGTCAAAAAAAAATTATCCTCATGGTTAGGGAGGGATTTAAGTCTTCAAGGAAGGGTGCTTTTATCCAAAGCTGAGGGGCTATCTCGTGCATCCTATCTTTTTTCATCTATTGACATTCCCAAATCCACTTGCTGTACCTTAGATAGGCTTTTGTACAACTTCATATGGAAAAACAAGCCACATAAGATAAAAAGAGATGTTATTACATTTACATTTAAGTCATTTAGCAGACGCTCTTATCCAGAGCGACTTACAAATTGGTGCATTCACCTTAAGGTATCCAGTGGAACAACCACTTTACAATAGTGCATCTAAATCTTTTATCACCAACAGGGTTTGTGATGGCGGTCTAAATGTCTTAGATTTCACTCTCTTCAATCAGATATCAAAGGTCAACTGGATTAAAAGGTACATAAAAAATCCTCATAGCTTCTGGAATATTATACCTCATTTTGTTTTTCAGAAGTTTGGAGGGCTTAATTTTTTTACTACAATGTCCATATATTGTGGGTAAAATTCCTGTGAAACTGGCGGTTTTTCACAAGCAGGCTTTAATGTGCTGGGCTTTGTTGTATAAACACAACTTTTCACCTCATAAATGTTTTATATGGAATAATGGGTCAATATTACATAGAAACCAGATGTTATTTAACCATAAATGGTTCTCGAAAAACATTGTTTTTGTCAGCCAATTGGTTAATAACAGTGGGAATCTATTTACAAGGAGAGAATTTATGGAAATATACAACTTTGAGGTTTCAAGCAAGGAATATGACACTGTTATTAAAGCTATACCTAGTGGGATAAAAACTTTACTTCCGAATAATGCATATTTTGGAATATCTCTGATTGTAAGCGATATTCAGGTGAATGGCATTGGTCTACTAGATACGATAATTCAACAATTGTTTAATAAGGGATATTTTCTACAGGAAGTCTATTCCCTCTGCGATATTTTATTGGGCTTCATCGTTTGATGTAAACTGGCGCCGTGCTTGGCTCACTCTACACAGATTTATGGTGACCAATAAAGTAAAGGAGATCTCCTTTAAGATAATCCATAGATGCTATCCGTGTAATAGCTTAATTTCTAAATATATATTTGACGTTACCCGTGAATGCAGTTTTTGTGAACTAGAAACTGAATCTATTAAACACTTATTCTGTAATTGTTTATATAGTGAAGTGTTTTGGACTGATGTAAAACTATATCTTAGCCGCAAATTGCATACAACCATTGATATTACTAAGTTTGACATATTATTTTACTACACTGATTCCACAATTGGACGTGAGTATGTCATAAATCTCTTTATTTTATTAGGAAAATCTTTCATCCATAAATCAAAATTTATGAAGAAAAAGCCCCTTTTCTTAATTTTTTCATCTGATTTGGAACAGTACGTAGAATCTTTAAAACGTATACAAAACAATATGTCAAAAAAATGTATTCGATATATGTCTGTATTTGATTTGATATAATAGTTTTTTTATATTTCTCTAATTTCTTTGGAGTCCCTCTGGCTGTTATGTTATGTTATGTTTATGTTTTGCATGTTACTGTTATTTACAACAAGTTAAATAAAGATTTGTGCAAACTTAATTTTTTTTTTTTTTAAAAACCCTCTCTCCTAGTGTTTCTGTCCACCATCTTTGATCCAGTTCAGTTCTGTGTAGGGGTACCCCTCTCTCCAAGTGTTTCTGTCCGCCATCTTTGCTGAAGAAAGTCTCACAGTCACTAGTGCAGCAGCAGCCTCCCCTGGTCCTAGTGCCGCCCGTTAAGAAGTTTAAGATGCGACGTTGACGAAAAAAAGAAATCACAGAAAAAATATATTGACTGATATGATTTATTTGGGGGGGGGGCTAATGAATATTTTAGTACCAGCGATGTCCCTTATTCCCACCCTTTAACTTTTTGTCTGACAAAATAAACATTTTACTCAACTGCGTTACCCACTCCAGTCAGCAGATGGCGGTGTGGGAATTTAAGGTAATGCTGTTGGTGTGACGTATAATGTAGTGGACGGAACTCTTCTTTCAACAGCAGCAACAGTGATTCAGCCGCCTCGGTAGCTTGCTAGACAAAATAGCCGAAACAATAAAACTCTTTAGACGCTTTCGTGTATATTAGCCACTGTGTTTTAAACCCACTTCTGTCGTCTAGTTAGTTATCCGTTTTAATTTCATATTTACGGTGTTGTTGTTATTATTCAGCTAGCGGGCTGGTTGAGTTAGCATTAGCCTAGCTAGCTAACATCTCCAACCATGCGGTCACTGAGCTACTCTCCTGCTAAAGAAGATGAGAACATCACAGTAAAACAAGAAGTAGAGGGTGAGGCCGTTACTGTGAAAGAAGAAAAAGACGCGTTCAGAGTGAAAGAGGAGGAGGATGTTACAGTAAAAGAAGAGGAGGATGCAGTTTATGGAGTGAAAGAGGAAGAGGGGGAGATGACTGTTACATCCATAGAGGAGGAAACTGGACATCTGGGCCCGGTTTCCCAAACGCATCTTAAGGCGTCCAATGGTTCTAACGGTGAACTTAGCCATAAGATGGTTTTGAGAAACCGTTCCCTGATTAACACTAGTAAGTACTGTCTTAAATACAGAGGCACAAACTCTGCAGTTGTTGAACTGATGTTTGGTGTTAAAGCGGAAATCTGCAATAGCTACATCCATTTTGTGACTTTTATATTAGTTA